>NC_135355.1:17182985-17482985 GCF_051622035.1 Arctopsyche grandis
CTACAGCCAGGACCAATAAAAAGAACCAGCCGAAAATACAAAACATCCCTGCGAGGCCCAAATGGAAGATAGAATATCAAAATTTCACTCATATATCACATACAATTATAAAAATAATAATGAGCGTAGGCTACCAGACAGAAAGGTTAAAATAATCTACGGTAACTTACGCTCACTGACGTGGAAAATATCAAATTCGGGCACAGCAGTAACGATTTTATTGAGAAATCGAATAGCTCTTGGAATAGAAGTCATCCGATAAAGCACTGTGCGGGTAGGAAGTAGAACTATCGAATGATAATGTCTACCATGCACATATGTATGTATGTAATTATTTGGGATATAAAGTCCCAACTGTTCCGTATATTACCACGTATAAGCTGGAGAACAAAACGAACTAATGACAAGTTTCTCCGAAGTTTAAGGAAATTATACCCAAGCATGAAAGGAGTTATAATCATATGAATGTACATACATATGTCGATATGTAATTTTAATAGTTAAATATATTTAAAAAATCAAGTATTTTAAATTTTATACTTATGCACATACTCGTATGTACATATGTATGAAATAAATACAAACTAAAAAATCCTTTTTTGTCTGACTTTCCCGAAGGAATTTCCGAGAACTTTTAAAAGTTGTGAAAATTCCGCAATGCACATGTACCAACATATACACGAATGTTTATATGTTCTCAGTACATAAAGTGGCCGTAAACTT
This sequence comes from Arctopsyche grandis, assembly GCF_051622035.1. NCBI lineage: Eukaryota > Metazoa > Arthropoda > Insecta > Trichoptera > Hydropsychidae > Arctopsyche > Arctopsyche grandis. The sequence continues at coordinate 17,183,709 of NC_135355.1, forward strand.
CAAGATGATTGACTTGGCCAGAATACATATTGTAATAATTTTTGAAATCAATTTAATTTAATGAAGTTATGTATTTGTATTATCTTAATTTCCACCGAAATAATATTTTGATCAAGGAGATTTTCAATGGTGCAATTAAATACATATGTATCAAAGTTAATTCAGTATGCGTACAGACGCTCTCTATACATACATACATACATATGTACATATTACCTAGAACTTGTTGACGGAATTCATCATTTTCACAATACATTTCATGTAACAATATATCACTTTGTATCGTCGAAGGACACTGTCGCTCTTTATGTGTTTGAATAGGGCTGTGAAGTCGGAGTCAGAGTCATGGCTTTTGTCAGAGTTGGAGTTATAGTCATTAAAATTAAAATTAAGTACACTGATTACGTAGTTTGTCATAGTATGGCTATTTTGATGAAAATTTTGATGATTGATAATGTTGCGATTTGTCAATGTTTGATTGCGTTTGATTTGACCGTCTCCAACTCTTTATGTGGGGCTTTTCTTTTCTGTGGGACATTAAGAAGCGTTAAGACCAGAAATTTTGATATAAATTATATAATATGCGTTTGAATGCGCTTGACAGGTTGAAATTGAATATTTCGACAAACTGCAGTCTGTTATTTTTAAAAATTAATGAATTAAATAATTTTACTATTCATATTCATAAATAAAAATACAAAATAGTAAAAGGAAAACAGATAAATAAAAAAGTGAATGATTTACATCAGCTTACAATAATATGAGCACTTGTATCAGTACATTGGAGATATTCGAAAATTGGGCCATTCGTCGCATTGATTGGTGATTAAGAACAAAAATGGGAATAAGTCCAATTTGACATTTTCAGCATTTTAAAATTGGAGTTGTAGTCAGAGTTGAATTTCGGGAAAATATTGAAGGATTTTTTATGATTCCGCAGCCCTGGTTTTTTATTGTAATTATATCCTCAATGTAAAAAAAACTTAATATTCAGTACGTGCACAAGAATCTTATAGAGCACAGGTGTATATAATTCTATGAGAAAATTTGCGTCCATAAAGAAGACCGGTTCCGCTGAAAATTACCCAAAATGGATTTAGGAATTTATGCGTAACAGGTGTTATTTCATGTCATCGATAAACTTCACATTGAAAATTAATTTATTAACACTCAACAAAGCCCAAGTGATATATTGTGTAATACACCGCAACCAATTTTGGGTGTTGAGTGTCTCAACTATTATTTTATTATTTATTTTTAATCAAATGAGTAGATTTCTTTGACAAATGAGTATGTGAATATGTTTTGACAACGTGAAGCATATTTGGATTGTTTATTATTACTATTATTTGTTTTAGTTGAATTTAAATTCAAATTTTAAATAAATTAATGTTGAACTGAATTAATATTTTCTGGAAAAATTAAATAGATTTATTAATTTTAAGTTGATTACACTGTTCGACACGAATAATGGCTCAGAGACGAGATATGACTTTTCTTATAGATCTATGCCCAGTAAACACGAATCTGGTAATAAAAAATGTTGATTGGCTCGAGATTCGAAGATGTGTATACATATGTGTAATTTTTTAAATCACGCGATTTTTCTATATCTTGGTGTTGTTCGGTCAATGTCTCAAAATCTGTCCATTTCCTGTTCAAAATGAATATTGGAATCTGTAGTCGGGTATTTCATATTTCATTTGTAGACTTTTCAGCTTTCAAATCTCTAAGTAGTTGTCCAGTTCAAATCAAAAGTCAAAAGCACTTATTTTCACTTAGGATTTTATCCCACTGTTAATACTATTTTATATTGAGTTTTTTCTATTGAAAAATGTTTATTGGGATAGTGTTCTGGCAACACTATTTTTTGTTTTCGTTTAAAAGTGTTAGTTGGAAGTGTGCTGAATTTTAAATCGGTAAAATTTCGAGCTAAAAGCTTGTACTAGTATTTACTCGTATTTACACGAATCTGAATTTAATTAATATGGATAATATATTAAATTGTCTTAATATGAGAATTAAATAAGATTCCACTTAGAAAAATCATATTTCGACTATTGTCGTGGATTAATTTATTTAGTTTATTTTATCGAGGTAAGCCAGTTATCAATAGAATTTTTGTTATTAATCCACAAGAATAGTCGAAATATGAATATAAATATATAAATATGAAAATATGAATATAAGTATAACCTTAAACGAAACTTCTAAAAAAGTATGAAAACGATCGGATAAGAGATAAGAGATATAAAAATGTAGTCTTAATGTGAAACGTAAAGGAGGTTGGAAAAAGACAACATTTAACTAAAATAAACATAAAAAATGGTTGAGCCTATAAAAAAAACAAGAAATTTTCATTTTTACATACTAGGTACGAATTAATAAAAGAATTGGTAAAAACCACTTTTTAGGCTAAAATGTCATGGATCACACATTTTAGTGTTTTTAAATACCAATAGTTCAACATAAAAAAGGTACACATTGAAAATGTAATTGATGAACCGCGCCTTGCAAAAAATCAGCAAGGCGATCAATGACCCAAGTAACCGTTGGCCGAAAAATTTACATTATTTTTTCATACCATATCGTTAACGAACTCCAAAGCAAATTGTTTATACAAGAGACGCGATTTCTGTTAAAATTTTAGCATGTGTATGCGCGCTACGTGCCACATCCGCGTCTGCTATTGATCACATTGTCTAAATACCTTAACATTTGACATTTTAATGTGCGTCTTTCGCGTTACTTTAATTTTGTGAACTTTTAATTCATAACAAAGTAATCACTTATGTATATATTTATATTTTTATAAGTGATTACTTTGTTATGTATATATATTTTTGAAATAATATATACATATTTTTATAAAAAAATCATTTTGAAATAAGAAAACAAGTATATGATTTTTTTTTTTTGAAATTGAATGATGTATTCGCAAATTTTAAACAACTATTGAAGCCGTATTACTTAATCGGTGGTTTGCACGTGTATGAAAACTCATAAAAACATTAATATTATCATCAGAATTTATTACTAGATTGGGTCATTGAAAAATTTTGGATTTAACATTATGAATACCGTTGAGAAATTTTGATTCTACATTTCTAAATCCAATATCAATATTTATTATTTGCATTTGATGGAATTTTAAAATTCATAGCTCAAACTTTATATTATAATATATTTTTAAATTCAAAATTTACAAAAATGTCTTTAAAAAATATGTATATATTTTTTTCATACATATATGTATGTAATTCCATTGGTTTTGGAGACGTTCTACATACATATGTACAAACATACATACATATATTTAAAGTTTGCTGTTAAACACAGATTAGGTCATCAACTTTAATTAATATTATGTATATGTAGATGTCAATATTATGTATTATGAGAATTTATAGGAATTGTAAATAGGTTATTGAGATCTTTTTCCTATTATGCTATACATTAACATTAGAATAATATAATACTATGATTACTAACAAAATTAAATTAAAATTGTAAAATAGAAAATGATCAGTAGATCAGTAGCTATTAAAATATTTATAATATGTATTGTGAACATAATTTAGTAATAATAAAAAGCACTTAAAAATCAAATCAAATATTTAAAACTTATCTAAGTCATTATTATTATGGGGCGTTTACACCGTCTCAAACGTAGCCAGTTATGAAAGTTACAACTAAAAAAGTAATTCTCGGTGTATTTATTTTGTCTTGAGTAGGTAATCAAGTAACTGACCGACATAGCACTAATGCATTTGAAAAGAACGTTACAAAAATTTCAAATTACATAGTTTTTGGATATTCGCCCTGTATTCAACTATTGCACCATTAAAGTCAATCGCTCGTCGAGTGTCCGAGTGGATGTTTGGAATTAATGCAAAAAAATTTGCATGCAGTTTTAGCATTCGTGACAAAAGTTTCCAGGTACATACTTACATCATCAGGATTTAACAATTCAAATTGTCGTCATTGTTTCATCAGCTTAAATATGCAGTCTGGTGCGCACTTATGTGATCGGATCTATTATTTTAATCGGAAGCGCGTTTTAACTGGGTAATGAGTATCGAGCAGTTTTAATAATCACTTAAAAAGGAGCCATATTTTATGATTTTAATAATTTTATTTTGAGAATCTTTTGATATAATTTAAAAACGGGAAAACTAAAAATAATCTGCGGGGATAGCAAAGTTCTGTGCCGGAATTGCATGATACTGTGTTGTTACGATTTAGAATTGGATGTCGATTTGGTGCGACGGTTAACTATCGCGAGAAAATGACAATTGCATGTTTTATGAAAGCATTGTTGACGAAATCAGCGTAATGTCCAATCGTTTTAGCGTGTTGACACAAATTTCGGAATCGTGAAGTGGTTGACATTTGATTCGGTAGGGACATTCAAGGAAATCAGGAGCTATACTACTCAGTTGCCACAGGATTTATCAAAAACTGAATTAATTGCAAAATGAATTATAAAATCCATAATTAAATTTTTGTGAAACTACATACATATGTACATATACATAATTTATCATATTAATCATGATAATTTTATTGTGCCCATATTCGCATACATACATATCTACAATATATCGATTCAACGATTCAGGAGGTCCACGCGAGATCACCACTCACTCACTGATGGTGTGGAGAAAATCATGTGGTTTTTTGACTTTTCGATTCTCTAGAGCAGGTTTCGATTTTTGACTTTTCTACAAGGATAAAATCTTACTTCTGGAGTATTGAATTTAATGATATTTTTTATTTCCATCACATTGATACAATAATTATATCTCTGAAGAGCACATATATTTAAAGGGTCAAAAATAGTGGAAGAAAAATCGAACATTAGTAAACTGCCACTTCCGGCTAACGGATGTTCACCAAATTTTATGTATATTTTGGTATTAAGCTCAAACTTCTAGACATGAAGTTTCAGTTAAATACGCCCAAAGATTTCTGAGAAAAACATGAAATACCTCGATTCTCTAGAGCAGGGGTGCCCAAACTTTTTGATCCCCGGGCCACATTGAAAAAAAAAGGCTGGCGGGCCAAGAGTCGATTTTCAGTTTGTATCTTAAATAAATGGTGTGATTGGAGAGGTATAGGTACGGCGGGGTTTGGTTACCAACTACCAATTTTATGAAGAATTGCTAGATGTTCATAGCATGCAAGGAACATCTACGGGAGAAGAAATTTTTAAATGTGTAGAAAAAAGGATAGATACAGCGGAACAACTTGCATTGAAGAAAATTAAAGTGTGTGACCAAGGCCGGCTCATAGACAAGGAACGCTGCGAGGTGCCCCCAATTTTATTTTTTTGATTATTAAATTGAAAAAATAAAAAAAATAATTTGGCTTTCTTTGAACTTAATTTATTCTATATTTAACTTATTTTTCTACTCAGCTTTAAAATATTATAATTTACGAGGAAGGCACGAAGTTGACTATCAAATATCAAAGACTCACAAATAAAACTTGTAAAACAGCAAACTGTCGTCGGTACAAATGGTAGTTTGGAATTGTATTTTATGTAATATGTACAATACAGGTTGGGTCTCATTATCATTATAATAGTTTGGATAATTTATCTACAGCGATAAATAAATTTAATAAATTTGAACTGATAAATAATAAGGAGTTGAATAATATTTTGAATGGCATGAAATCAGTAAAAAGTATGGATGATTTAACAGTAGAAGTATTAAAATAAACATATAGGTTTATGGTACTAGACTAATATAGGTTTATGTTTATTAAAAATAATTAATCTACCATTACAAACAGGTATTGTCCCAGATGCTTGGAAAGTGGCCACGGTTGTGACATTGCCAAAGGTACATTTTGACTAATGTTAAATTTGCAGTTGAAGCTTTGAGTGAGCTTTAAAGAAATTTTAAATGTAGACTTTCTAATGATAAATGTAGATTTTGATGATTTTGATCAATTTAAAATTTTCACGATATTTTCGAGATTCCAATGAACGATTTCTCGAGTAACGATAATCTCGAATTTTCATAATAAATTATTGTCGAGAAATGAGAATCTCAAAATATCACAATAAAATATTCTCGAGAAACAAAAATCAAAATTTCTCAAAAATTCTCGAGAAATCTCGAGACGAGATTTCTCGATCACAACCTCTACTCCTGGTTGAGGTAAAACTATTTTAAAAATATAAGGGTATGAAATTTATAATTTCTATTACGTGTGAAAAAAATTTTGTCTGATCTGTGGAGTGGTTTGGGAGATAATTGAATAATTGTATTATAAGGCGAGGTACCATTTGCGGTCAACTTAAAAATTTGAAATAAAAAATTACGTCGTATCGATAAGCATTTCAGTAACCGCTACAGAGTTTCAGTTCGATATGACACAATTAAGGCTTCCAATCCCGGGATACCGGGTACCGGGATCCCGGGATCCCGGTGTTTTCTGGTACCGTGAATCCCGGTGCTGAAACTAGTCTGAATACCGGGATTACGGTGCTGGCAGAAATTTCTTTAAAAATATTATTTTTACAAAAATAATATGGAAAAAAACATAAAACAACATTATATATGTATAATGAACAATGGTGGGATGAGCAATGACAGTCATAGTCCATTTGTTTGCCACCCGTTTCGACGCCGGCTTGCCGTTTCCATGAAATGGTATGAACGGCCTGTATTGTCCCCAGATATTGTGCTCAACCGCAATTATATTTGAAGCATATTTTAACTGATTCGAACTCATAATCGACCACTGATCACGTTTACGTGATCTAGAAAAATGTGTGTGTGTGTGTGTGTCTGTGTTTCTGTGTGAGTATCTATCTGTATGTTTATTGTGTGTCAGTGTATTTTGGGGATTTTTTGAACACTGTTCGTCCTATCGAACCGAAACTTAGTATTGGTTACTGAAATTTTTATCGACCGGAAATGTTACTTCCTCTTATAGGTGTCCTCTTTCTTTTTAAGTTTTTGAATTAAATTATCTCCCAAACCACTCATCAAATCGGACTGAAATTTCTTACTTGTAATAGAAATTATTAATATTATACCCAATATTTTTTCCTAAACCGAAAGTAGTACTTTTAATTTAGAGAATCAAGATTTTTTATGTTTTTCTAAGAAATCCTTTAATTTATTGAACTGAAATTTTACCAAGTCATATATAAAAGTTGGTAAGCATCGGTCAACCAGAAGTACTTTATTTAATTACATTTTCGGATGTGTTTTATTTAATCTTACAAATTTATGGATACGAACCGAAAATTTAAAAAATGTAGCCAAACTCTCAAAATTAGTACGCCAACATGGGCCAATATGGGCCAATATTTATTGCGTGAAACATCGGAGTTTGCAAAATGCAATTGAACGTTTTTGAAATATGAAAACATGCAATTGAATTTTTTTCTTCTTATACATTTGAAATCCCGGTGCTAGCACCGGGATCCCGGGATCGGAAATTCCTAGCACCGCAATCCCGGTGCTGAAGTAACTTTTCGGGATTGGAAGCCCTAGACACAATGTTAAAATCAGTCAAAAAATCCCCACACACATTTGAAAACGTGAAAACGTGATCAGTGATCGATTCAGAGTTCAAATCAGTCAAAATCTTGAGTTTGAATTTTCGCATGATCACAAAACTTCATCTATTGTTACTATTGTACATATGTAGATATAATAAAATATGAATGAGAACAAAATACACATTGCTAAATAGCGCGTAACAAACATCTTAAAAAATGTGTATAAAAACAAAAACTAATTATCATTTTTATGACTATTCATCGCTTGGTCATTAGTAATTCGAATAGTTTTCGAAACAATCAATCGCAAAGATATTGAACTAAACGCAGGCATGCTAATTAATTTCGCTTTAAGTATTCAGTTTTACAAAAAAATATTTGAATGTAAACAATTGCATCACGTCCGTTGACATTGGGATGCATTTTGTAATTGAGTTCTGGATTTACTTCTACGTCTTAAAATATGAATTTTAAATACATTTTACATTGTGCAATTTTAGGAATAATAAAATATTTGAAATTTTGTAAGTGGGTTTCAAACGAAATTTTATGAGACATTCAAATTCGTCGTTTATGTTTTGACCGTGACTTGTGAAGAAGACACGTGTCTACATGTATATGCGATCACACATTATAGTGCGTAACATCGCATAATTTTCAATAAAGCGCATCGAAGGTATTCACAGGTGACAATCTATAAATGTCAAGGTTTTAGGATAAATTTCGACGGTTAATTAAATTGGTCATTTCTAAACATTCCCAATGACCAGAAACAAATTTAAGATAAATTGGCCCCAATGAAATCAATAAATTATAATCATAATAATAATTATAATAATCCTAATCATTACTCATAATCTCTTAAAAACACCAAATAGCCAAATATAATATGTTTTATTTATAAAGGACTTTATTGTAAACGCTATTGCAAATATTATTTGCTAATGTTAAGCCCGTTTCAATATCAGAGGGTGATTTCGATACATGATTTAAAATAAAGTAATATGAATAGTAATAATTAATCGGAATTGGAACTGGAACAGAAATCGGTTATATCAATTAAATTATGCAATAATAAATTTATGAAACCCGAAGTCAACATCGAAGTCGAAATCGGAATCGGGAATCGGATAATATGAAAAGTACGTATTTTTACATCGCGTGACGTAATCAAAAATATTGAGCTGTGTATGTTTAATTTACAAAACCTAATAACCACAATTATGAATATACAAACCCCGGTCATTGACCTCGCAACCTTGAATATTATAAATTACATATTCAAGGTCATATTATTAAATTAAATTAAAAACATCTGTTATATAGAACACTTTATCAGCCGCAATGGTCTACTGGTCTAAAGCGCAGGTTCGATCCGCGGTCCGCGAGAATTTATTATATATATATATATATATATATATATATATATATATATATATATATATATATATATGAGTTCGGTCTTTCGTGTCATGCGGGGAAGACGTGCTTCTGCGTTCTTCCCGCTATTACTCGCTTAAACCCGGCTATTGCACGAAATTTAATCTAAAAACTTAACCATCTAATCACTTATTTTACTAATTGCATCCTAGTATAATTTAAGTGTAAAAATAAACAGCAAATCGGTCGTAAAAAGCGGTTTTATATCAGTTATTTCGAAAAATTTTGTGCTAATTTTTGTGTCAAATCTGAGCAAAAGAATATACGAACGAGATACATCTCCTTACCTGAATACAAAAAAAGGGTCCTTCGTCAGTCAAGTCGGTCCCACAGAAGCAATAAATCTTCCACATAATTGCTTCCAGCCAAAAATCTTTAACGAACTTTACTTAATAGAATAATAGCAAACAGAAACGGTGTTTCCCAACTGTCTATCAGTTCTTTTTCATATTTAAATTATATTAAAGTAATTCGTGTAATTTTATATTCTTTACTAAAGTTATTATTAAAATATTAAATTGCAAACCGCACTCACATATATAAATCCGTTGTCTCCAAAGAGGCGTCTCACGATAAAGATCTGTAAAAAAGTAGTATAACAATTGCTAATCTATTATTATCATAACTAACTACTTTCACTTACAAAGTAACCCTGTTAAATGGCATGTAATAACTCATAAGTGATCCAAGTGATACCTAGGATGACTATCTGTCAAAGCTGACCACAGAGAAGAGTCTATGGCGGTAAGAACTCACTCCTTGAATGGAAATCTCTCTCAAGTACCGCCTTTTTCTCAACACATCTTGGATAAATGCGAGAAAAATAATATCCAAACCTCCAACAAGGTAAGAGTGACGATGGATGATAGCTTAGCTAATAGAAACCTGTATTTAGCCACGTACAATGTAAGAACGTTATCGAGTGAAGGAAGTGTGCTTGCATTATAGAATGAATTAGAAAATATCAAATGGGATATAGTAGGACTTAGTGAAGTAAGACGAAAACAGCAAAACCAAATAATCCTAAAAAGTGGTAACTGTCTCTACTGGAGAGGGCTACCAAATGGTAGAATAGGAGGAGTAGGGTTTCTTATCAATAAGAGAATAGAAAGAAATATTATAGAAATAAGCGACATATCGGAACGTATATGCTATATAGTATTAAGAATCTCGAGCAGGTACACTTGTCAAATCTTCCAAGTGTACGCCCCCACATCTAGCCACCCAGACGAGGAAATAGAAGACTTCTACGAAAAAATACAGGACGCATACGATAATAGCCGTCACCACTTTAAAATAATCATGGGCGACTTTAACGCAAAAATAGGACAAAAGGCAAATACAGAAAGAGCAGTAGGCAATTTTGGTACCGGCCAAAGAAACGACAGAGGCGATCGCTTCATAGAATTCGCAGAACACAACAGGCTCTTTATCACTAATTCATTTTTCAGGAAAAACACCAACAATAAGTGGACTTGGGAGAGTCCTAAAGGAGACAGAAACGAGATCGATTTCATCCTAACAAATGCCCTGCACTCCGTTAAAGACGTTAGTGTTTTAAGTAAAGAAGATATAGGTAGCGATCACAGATTAGTCCGTGCCAAGATGGCCATTAATATAAATTGCGAACGTAGGAAATTAATAAAAGGATGCAGTAACTCTCCAGATTTCGCTCAACTAAGGTCTAGGAAAAAGGAATTCGAACTCGAACTTGGAAATCGATACGGGAAATTAAACCCAGAAGCAGACATCGAGGAATTGAACACTGTAATTAGTTCGGTTCTAACCTCAACAGGTAAGAAATTAGGTGGATTCAGGAAACAGATTAAATTAAGCAAAATTTCAGCGGAAACAAAAAACCTAATTAAGCATAAAAGGAATTTAGATAGGGATAATAATAAGCAAGAATACAATCTAGTAAATAAGGAAATTAAAAAGAGAATAGTCAGGGATGTCAGGGATTTTAACAGCAAGCTAATAGAAAATACCATTAAGAATAACCGTAGGCTGAAAAAGTGCAAACAGGATCTTTTCTTAGGCAAAAACCAAATGATCGCAATCAGATCAGAGAGCGGAGTAATAATTAGGAATAGAGAAGAAATCATAGACAGAGTTTACACGTTCTATGCAAAACTATACGAGAACGACAACGGCCAATTCCCCGCTCTGGAATCGACACACGGCCAAAGGGTTCCTGCAGTATTGCCTAGCGAAGTAGAGGCCGCGCTAAAAACTGCAAAGAACGGAAAAAACCCCAGGGGAAGATAATATTCCCATTGACTTACTAAAATGTGGCGGCCCCCCCCTAATTAATATCTTAGCTAGGCTTTTCAGCAAATGCATCCAGAACCAAGCTATACCAGAAGGATGGAATAACGCAACTATCATTTTAATACACAAAAAAGGCGACAAAAGCGATATCAAGAACTACCGACCCATTAGTCTACTTTCAGCGGTCTACAAGCTCTTCACGAAGGTTATTACAGAAAGGCTGAAGAATATCCTCGACGAGAACCAACCTATAGAGCAGGCAGGGCTTAGGGCAAATTTCAGCACAATGGACCACCTCCAAGTAGTTGGCGAACTAATCGAGCGCGCCAACGAATATCAACGGCCATTGTGCCTAGGTTTCGTCGATTATGAGAAAGCCTTCGATACAGTTAGTCATAATGCAGTACTTAACGCTCTAAAAACACAGGGAGTGCCGGAACCCTATGTGGGACTGTTAGCTGCAATATATAAGAATGCCACAGCTTCGGTTAAAATTTTTTCAGGTACAGATAGATTTAGCATAGGAAAAGGAGTAAGACAAGGAGATACAATCTCGCCCAAGTTATTCAATGCGGTGCTTGAGGGAGTTTTCAGGAAATTGGATTGGGATACAGCCGGAGCAAGCATCAACGGTCGCTTCTTGAGTCACCTTCGGTTCGCAGACGATATAGTTTTAGTATCTCGTGATTCATATATATATATATATATATATATATATATATATATATATATATATATATATATATATATATATATATATATATATATATATATATAAATATATAAATATATATATATATATATATATATATATATATATATATATATATATATAAATATATATATATATATATATATATATATAAATATATATATATATATATATATATATATATATATATATATATATATATATATATATATATATATATATATATTTATATATATATATATATATATATATATATATATATATATATATATATATTTATATATATATATATATATATATATATATATATATATATATATATATATATATATATATATATATATATATAGTTTTAGTATCTCGTGATTCATATATATATATATATATATATATATATATATATATATATATATATATATATATATATATATATATATATATATATATATATATATATATATATATATATATATATATATATATATATATATATATATATATATATATATATATATATATATATATATATATATATATATATATATATATATATATATATATATATATATATATATATATATATATATATATATATATATATATATATATATATATATATATATATATATATATATATATATATATATATATATATATATATATATATATATTATATATTTATATATATATATATATATATATATATATATATATATATATATATATATATATATATATATATATATATATATATATATATATATATATATATATATATAATCATCATCATCATTTACAGCCATTCGCCATCACTGCTGGATGAAGGCCTCTCCAACACGCTTCCACTCGTCTCTGTTTTGCGCAACACTCATCCATCTGTTTTTTCTCACCCACGTGTTCCGCTTTCTGTCTTTCCTCGTTATGCCAAGCATACAGCGTTCCATACTAATTGAGTGCATTGGATTTTATTTAGCATCTTGGCGTTCAGTGTCCAAGTTTCACATCCATACGTCATCACTGGCAAAACGCATTGATCAAAGATCCTTTTCTTCAGGCAGAGTGGCATTTTTGATTTAAAAACAGCATTCATCCGTCCAAATGCACTCCATCCATCCATTGTTTTTATGGAAACCTGTTGTTTTGAAAAGTATTAAAGAGTATTTTGCGGTTGGGGACAAACATGCTACTTTTGCCCCCCTCCCTATTATCTTTTTTTTTACCAATTTTTGCATATGTACTTCCATGGATAAAATTTAAAAAAAATTGAAGAGATGAAAGCATCGATTTCAAACCAAATGTTTGTAAATCTTTAAAATAAAATTCCTTCTTAAAAATGAGTTTCAGAATTGTGATGTCCAAAAGAACTTTATATTACTAATATAAATATAATAACTAATGTAAATATATATTTTTTAACTAATACGATGTTGATATGGTAAACGGATAATTTCGCACATAGCGATCGTGCATACGAAAATCGTTGCCAAATTGTGAATAGGGAATATTTAGCAGTTCTCGTTAGTATGATATTTCGCATGGATGGAATTTTCGTGTCCCATATATTCCTTGATCGAGAGGTTAGTGATCGCTTTGTGCGGAATAATCACCGAACAGTGATACTGATGTAATACTCCCACAATAATTCGAACTACATTGTTTGTGTAATTCGAATTAAGATTGTTGTGCTGGCAACAAGTGTGAGTTGTCGGTGGTATGCGATATGTGCGAGAGCATGTGTCATCGATATGACGTTAGTGATGGGTAGTGAGTAATGGAGCGGTAGTGATTACCGATTAGGGGTTGGGGTGGAAGTACTGGGGTAACTCACCATGATGGGATTGCTGGAGGCTTGTGGCAGTGCCGTGCACCGGCTCAGTCCAGGAACCATGTCCAATCAACCCGTTCATTCTACCAAAAGAGTACTCTGTGTGGGCCTCTGTACCTTAGACATTGTGCAACTAGTCAACACATATCCTATTGAAGATTCCGATCAAAAGTACTAAACATATCTATTATGTGTGCATATACATATATTTATTTCGTACTTTTACCATGTATATTACATGCCAAAAATGTATACTTCATGGTGGAAAATGCTATATCAATTTTGATAGCTCCTTAATCTTATAGAATAGTTTGTTAATTTAAATATAGGTTTGTTTTATTCACTGGATTTGTTTTATTAAGTTGAAATCGATATTTTCATGTTATCTTTTAGAACTACATATGTATTCCATGTAATATAAAATTATAACAGTCGAAAGTGACTTTCACGATCTTCTATATATAATAAAAAGTTTAAGAATTTTACTGTCATAATTACCTTTGTTTTTTCTTATACTGAAAAATATGAGTCGAAAACATTTAAAAAAAAAATCTTGTGTTCAATAAATGTTTAATTTTGTGTCCGAGTTTACAAGAATATATTGATATTTAATCTTTTTATATATGTTACCGTGATATAGAGCGAAGATATAATAAAAAACAATGTAAATCTATTCTTATCAGTATGAAGTTTGATAATTATACTTTCACTTATACTGAAATTGATATATGTCGAAATATTTGACGAGCAGGTTTTTCCGCGTTTAAAATGCACCGTAATCATTGTACAAACATTTCAACACATTCAAAATTTTTCAGTTTATCCACTATCAGTTTTGTACATGTATTTTGTATGTGACCCCTTTGATCCTAGGCTCCAAGATCTTTGAAAATGATTGTATTGGATGTTTTATAACACATTCTTGGTCCAAAGTCAAACTAGTAACACTCATTATGCTACAAATGATTTTTTTCTCAGATGTAGAGACATTTATTGGATTGTAATAAACCTGAAGCAATTAAAATATCTGTTAAATATAAATTAATTGCAACTTTACAGTTTTATTTTGATATAGGAAAATCGGTATAGAAAAGATTCTCAAAAATAACAAAAAAATCAAAGATTTATTTAGTCATTAAACGTGTAAATCTGATGTTTTGAATTAGAAATATGATATCGTACTTAAAACGAAAACAAAATGAGAAGTTCAGATTATCAATGTTATCCAATTATCCATGGTCCCTTTTCCCAACACAAATGAGATTATGTTTATTGTACAAGTAAATTTAAAATTAAAGTGTTAATCGAAATTATGTATAATATCTGATTGTGTGCAGATGCTTAGAATCACGCTGGCAAAGAGGTGGCAATGCATCAAATAATTGCTCCGTTCTGTCGCAACTGGGACAAAATTGCGAATTCTACGGTACACTGTGTAAGGAAAATCACTTCTCGTTCTTAGCAGAGGATTTTAATAAATATGGAATAATAACAGAAAATTGCGTGTATCATAGGTAATTCACGAAAATAGATAATTAGTCGTTTTTATATTTTCATGATTCAATTTTTAAAATTTCAGCAATTGTGAGACGCCTACCTCCACTGTCATTCTTTCACTTGATAGTGGTTCACGTACTATCGTACATTCCAATCCATCATTGCCAGAATTAAAATTTGACGAGTTTAAAAGATTAAATTTAAAGAACTATTCTTGGGTACATTTCGAGGTATTTTATACACATGCATATTTTAGATTATTTATATTTTTTCTCAATAAATTAATTACGTTTCTATTTTTTTAGGGAAGGAATGAGAAGGAGGTTATGTTGATGATGGAGTATGTTGAACATTGGAATTCCATGTATAATAAAGATGCTTCTAACCCACCGATTACAATATCTTTAGATTTAGAAAAACCAAGGTCTATGCTGTTGGATCTTTTACCATATGCGGATGTGATATTTATAGGAAAAGATTTTGCAAAATCGAGAAATTGCACAAATATGAGTGAAACTCTTAAAAATATAGCCAAAGATACAAAAATTGGGTAATTATTACTATATACATTTTAATTAAAATAAAATTAGTAATTTTTATTTAATACTGCAATGATTTATTAAAAGGGCAACTATAATTTGCGCCTGGAGTGATAGGGGAGCAATGGCGCGAGGACCAGATGGTGTCACTGTGCAGAGTCCTGCTTTCCCACCTAGACAGATAATAGATACTTTAGGTGCTGGTGACACATTTTGCGCAACTGTAATATGTTTCTTATCAAGGGGGAAGTCATTGCAAGAAAGTATATCTTTCGGTTGTCAAATAGCTGGAGCCAAAGTTGGCCAAAAGGGATTTAGTAACATTAGTAGTACATTGGAAAAAAATAATTTGTAATGAAATCGCATGCACAGTCTGCTTGAGATCAGCAAATATAAAAAAGCTTTAATACTTATATTGATGCCTGTGATTGATCTCAAATATTTTAATATGATATAAATTACGATGCTCCATATTTTTAATATTGTGCCATTATACTGCTTAATTAGTTGTATTTATTGGTGATTTTATTTACATTTTTATCCCTTATATATAATTGTTTTTATAAAAATTTAAATGTATTTATTCAATGTTGTAATTCTTATACATACAAAGCTTTAAAATAAAGTCTAAAGACAATGAAATTTTTTTAATACTCTTACAAAAATAAACATAATTTTGAATAGTATAGTTGAGCACGTCTTTTAAAGATTACACAATATATGAAAATACGTAGAAAAATTAATTTGAATTCAAGTACATATTAAGAGAAATAGTATTGCGTCTAAGTTGCAGATAGGGCCATTGGTGCCCAGTATTGCGTATGTTGACCAAAATATGTTAGTTGGGCATCAGAGTTCAATATGTGGAGTCGACTTTAGAGGGATGGTTATACTCATTAAAATTAAAAATTAAATGCGCAGTAAAAACAAATAATTTATTAATGAAATCATATTTCAATTAATTTTGATCAAGTCTATTTACGCTCCGTCATTAGTAAAAATACATTCAGAGAGAGAAATGCAAATTTATTTATTTTCAGTCTTATTACTTTCATAAATATATGTAAATACATACATGTAATATAACACCGAATGTCTTTAATATAATACCAAAAAAATAATTTAAAACATTAAATACGTATAGCATAATTCGATCATGTGGACTAAATGTTATTGAAAAATAAACAGGATACTGAAAAATGCAATCAATCGAAATGATAGAAATACGTATTTCGCAATTTATATACATATATTTTGATAAAATTAATTTTCTTTATAAATGTTTTCAACTTTGGCACTTTGTTGTTACCTATCCATAAAAAAACTAAAACATGCACTTATAAATACTGATTCTAAAAATATTAAACATACATATGTACGTGCACATATAACCAATGTTTAAAAAGTAGTTACACAATTATTTATAAAAAAAGGTACATACATACATACATATGTTCAATCTTATTAATTAGTATAATAGTATATCACATGGTAATTTAAATCCATTTTGTTTTTTTAGTGTGAGTATTTGATATATAGCCAATATTGCTCAAATTAAGTAACAGGTCACTTGTTTAAATTATAATACTTACTATGTGAGAGTTTCATTGTAAGGAACACGACTTTTGGGTATAATTTTATTATGCAAAATCAACTCCCGTGTCTAGCATTTCACGAATCATTATTGTTGCTTGCCTTGGTAAAATTCTTAACAAATGTCCAATAAATATTAAGTGCTTGGGTATAGATACTTCTATGTAATTTCTACGAACTGCATCAATAATACACTGGGCAGCTAAGCGAGCTTTGATTGTGCCAAAATAACTAGGAATCCTGATTAAAAATCAAACGATTAAATTTTCTATTAAAGATATACTAGTATCGAATTATGGAAATGCATAACATACCTCAATCTTATATCTGCAGCTGTATCAGAATTTAATATAAAGGGATATATGTGTATAATTGTAACATGAATGTTATCTTTTCTATTGATGCGAAATTCTTCCAATAAAGACTCGGCTAAACCTTGGACAGCAAATTGCGATACGCTTAGTGGTAATTGTTCTTTTTGACCACTCAATCCAGCAACAGACGTTAAAGCAACAATATGACCATGGTTATTTTTTATCATTGTTGGCAAAAATGCATCTAAAAGCTAATTTATTTTTTATATTAAATCAGATAGTTGAGATAGTTAATAAAAATAATACATTCCACACTCACCCAAAACTGAGACATAATGGCTAAATCAAACGTTTTGTTCAAATTTCTCGGATCTTCTGTTAATAATGACCTTGGACTTGGTATTCCACAGCAGTGAAACATCATCGTTAT
Source organism: Arctopsyche grandis (assembly GCF_051622035.1). Taxonomy (NCBI): domain Eukaryota; kingdom Metazoa; phylum Arthropoda; class Insecta; order Trichoptera; family Hydropsychidae; genus Arctopsyche; species Arctopsyche grandis. The sequence continues at coordinate 17,201,855 of NC_135355.1, forward strand.
GTTTCCGACTTCATTTTTTATATCATTTGCAAGTTTAATAACATCAGAATGGTTTGTCACGTCACATGTGAAGCTGTGAATTTTTTTTGATTTATAAGGCATCATCTGCTTTATCTGCATTACTGTTAAATTATTTGAATCTTTGTTGATGTCAACACAAACCACCGTCGCCCCTAACATAGCCATTATTTTGACGATTTCTTTACCGACACCTCTACCACATCCCACTACCTAAAATAGACAATTTAACACATTTAACAAAATAAATACCACAAAATTATCTACAAAATTTTTTAAATTTACCATCACAACTTCTTTTGAGACTGACTTCAATGGCGGAGGCAGTAAAAGCTCTTTTGCAGCTTTTAAAATAAAATAAATTGAATAGAGTATTAGCCAAGATACGTCCCATATCAACACACATATTGAATACAATTGTAGGAACATTCTAACAGGATAAAGTAATCGCAGACTTTTTGGAAGGATGGTCAACCAATTCTGGTAAGACCGCGCTGGTTCCTTGTTCTCTATATCGTGATTCTAAAATAAAATTCAAAAAAATAATGGTTAATATATTTTGTACTGTTTTTATAAATTATGTGATGATTTATAAATGATTATCAGTAAGAGAAAAAATCTGGTGTAAGAGAAATCTGAAAATCTTAAATGAAAAATATTTGCCAAATATCTACTTTTGAATACAAGCCTTTCATAATAATTTAAATCAAATTAAATATCAAATAACGAAAATATTACTGAATACATTCAAAATTATATTGCACAATAATATGTATAATATTATATATATATGTATATATCATTTGAAATTTGAATTTTTATTATGCATCTGAATTTCCTACACACATTCAAAGAAATATTAAAATATGTATTGAAATTGAACAATGCGGAAAGGCAAATAATAAACCACAAAACATTTAAATAACAAGTTTTGATTGAGGTCAACGTTTAATCTATTAAACATATTATGTGCAAATTCAATGCATTCAATTTTCACATTTCTGAGATGCTCAATGATTGCTTCAAGTAATAACACAATGGACTTAAATCAGTATGTATATAAAATGACTGAATCAGTTTAAAAAGTGTCCCGTTGCAACTAACACTATGATGCATATTTATTGTTGGGAGCTTGAGATAAACCCGTGTGTAGAGACTGTGTTTGGTGTCAACTATAATGAGATACGACAAAAAAATAGTTATCATGTTTGCCCTTAATAGTGTTGTAGTACATATCTTTGAAAGAACAAAGAAACAGGATGAAATTGAAATTATTATAAAGAAACACATTATAAAGAAAAAAGTGTTGAAAAATGATGACAAAAAAATTAAATATCAATAAAATACCATTTTGATTTATATATGTATGTACATATATGCGTACACCAGGCAATCGAATAAAGAGTGTTACATTGGTTTGACAAGAGGTCGGAACAAAGTACGTCGAACGTGAACATACATATTGATAAAGCAATTTTATTGTGATAACAAAACACATGACAAGCTATTCAAAGTACATACGAATACATTTTGTGATTAGCGCGCGTTTATTTGAAATGTCCAAAAACTTCGAGCTGCGACACTGAAAATGTTGCGAAAATACCACAATACCCACCCACACTAGCCAGGTTTGTTTCTAAAACTTTTGATTCAAGGTACCAAAGAATTCTATGATCCCACGATTTCAACTCCACAGCCCTGATTTTAATAATGTTTACTAAATCATTAGTTAATGCCAGGGCTGTGGAGTTGGTTCAAATTTACCGACTCCAACTTTATCTTATGATTTGAATCCAACTCCGACTCTAACTTAAACGATTTTAGAAATATCGACTTTTCTTACCAACGTATAAAATTATAAGAAGCAAAAATAATAGCGATTTCAAAATATAAAAATTAAAGAAATTTAAAAATTCACTTAAGATTGACATGTAACTCAATTTATTAAATTATTGGCAATGAAATGGCTATAAATAAAAAGCACATTTAAAGTATAGGTACTAGGGTTCGGTGATTACTAGTCAAATGTGAACCGGTGACAGGACAACCGGTCGCTCTAGATCGGTCACACGTGATCACCCGTCACACTAAAACTGGTCACGAGAAAACTGGTCACACCCTAAAATCGGTCAACCAGTTTTCTCGTGACCAAACAGGAGTCGGAATCGGTTGGGTTTTGACGACTCCGACCAGGGCCGCCTAGAGGGGTGGAACCGGTGTAAAATTCCAGAGCCCGGGCTACTCTAGAGGCCCGGTGTCGGAAATCGTACATTTTTTCGCATATTAAAAATTTATTTATAAGATATTTTTTGAAATTTGCCCGAAATTATTTTTCCCAGTGCTCGGGATCCCTACAGGGCTCTCGACAGCCTTGACTCCGACTTCGACTCTACAGTCCCCATTGATGCGAAAATTGGTTGTGAGAAAGGAAAAGAAACACTTATACTTAATTCATCAGCTATTTGGATTTTAAAGTAAAGATTTAAAATTAAAAGTTAAATGAGTTAAAAATATTTACAATAATATATTTTTTAATCCAAGCCAATGACTAATATGTTCAGAAAATTTTAAATTTATCACTTGATTATTTAAAAATATGACAAGAATTCCACCGAATATTACTGCGTAGGTATCTTTTGTGTGGTAATTGGACTATTCGTCACATTGGGGTGGTCACAAAGACAATTATTTTTGCCATGAAAATCGCGAATACACAATATTCGCGAATACACCGAACCCTTTTGTGTGGGTGACCGACGAATGTTAAAACGTCGAAAATGTTCGTTTACCATGCATACATATGAAAGACGGTTAGTATACATATCAGTGGCGTGCGGTAAAAGTCTCTCTCCCCCCGACGTACATCCTCACTTAATTTGCGCGAGCAGGATACAACAGGAACAAGAGGAACAGGCTTTTCATCACGTATGCTGCGCGCGCACATTAAACAAGGCTGTATGACAAAAAGAGAGATAATTCCACCGCATGCCACTCATATACATTGTACTGTTTACCATGCACCCTTTTATTATCTTTCGACTTAAGATCTTTCGATTTTCGATCTTTGCGTTTTCGGGATTTTCACTTTCGGTCCCTTGAGGTAGACCCCTTTTGTGTCCTCGATAGTTCTTACGTTCATTCTAACTGATAGCAATATATTAATTTACCACGAATTAAAGTTAATATATAATTTTAATCCAAATGGCTAGCGAATATCATGTGGATGACAACTGTAATGTTTTCCTTATCAACCTATTGATTTAAAATTTATGAAACCATATTTTACAATATCGTAGCATCAATAAAATTGTTTGGGCCAAATCTGTCAGTAGTGGCAAGTGACGTTAACGTTCCCAATAATTATAACTTGAAATCATGTATTCTAATGATTCTGATTTGGATGCAAAGGTTAAAAAAGGTATACACATTCTGTAATATTGAATCATTGTTATTTTTTAGCTAAACAATTAATAAGGTATATATTGTATCGATTACCGAAACTTTTGTTTATTTTTAATTATTTAGCCACAGAGCGCATATCCGAAAACATGCATATAGTAGCGAACGAACCATCTTTGGCTTTCTATAGATTACAAGAACATGTCCGAAAAGCTCTACCCCCAATGGTGGAGAGAAGAGTTGAGGTGACCAAATTACACAATGAATTACAAGGTAGATGCTACGATGTCGAATATGCTGTCAGGTGTTCTACTTCCCATAATAATTCATTCTTAAAAGTTATTATTTGTTACATGAAAAATTATTCTAATTTTTAATTTCAGTGCCGTTAAAGGAATGGATGGTGCCTCTAAAAGTCTGATAAGCATACAGGAGATGTTAAAAAACGCTATATTTTTAAAGCAACAGTTGAAGTATGAAGAAGCTCGAAAGAACAAGAAGGATTCAAGTTCTGTGTATAAACGTTTATCAGCACATATTACTTTGGATTTGCCAGATTTACCAGATTTATCAGGTGTTATGCGTGAAACAACTAACCGAGTAGAAAACATGATGGCACATGCTCGAAACTCATCTTCGTACACAACAGCATCAGAATTGCAACGATCTCATACCACTTTACATTAGAATATTATACTTGGGATTAGAATAAATAAGAATGGAATTTTTTTTCTAATTCTTAATATTCATGCACTGGAGTGCATTAATAATGAAAAATTACGTATAATTCGAACTACTAATCTTTGGGGTCTACCTCCTTACACCAAATTTCAAAATTTCATGACTCGTTTTTCCAAATTTTTCGGTGTAATTCATCGTCGAGTTTGTATATATACAAAAAACATATTCGAAAATATTTTACCTAGTGAAGGACTTATTATTGAAAAACTTATTTTATGAGATAAACATTAAAAAAACTTAGTAAGAATTGATTTTTTTTAATATTTTAAAGGTGTGTTAATAGCTTAAAAGTACGTGAACGATCACAGTATGTCTCGTATATTAAAGATATTACATACATCTATACAAAAAACATTTTTGTGTACAATCTACAAACTCCTGTTTAAGCAGACGAAAAGTTGAGAAAACGAGACTCGAGATATTGCAAGTTTGTAGAACGGAGCGCATTTTGAAATAAAAACGATATCTGCATCACTCATACATTAATAACTCGGATTATTTGAATCGCGATCAAACCACTCTGATGTATTCCCGATGAACATTTCCAAGGCATTTTAAATTTTCCATTAATCTGCATATTTCAAATACATATGTATATCACTAGCCTCGATTTCTTCACAATCTGATATCACAAGAAGAATCTTTCTACATATCGAACCAGTATTATTGGCTATACTTTCGATCAAGAAATTGCTATTCCGTGTATAGCATCCAATATACTCATTTTTTTCCAGAAATTGATCATGTTATCATCTTCCTCAGCAAGAGTTTTGACAAGACAAGCACGATAAAGCCGTTCCATTGATGTTATGACTATAGATCGGCGGCCGAGTTGCCGCCATAAAAAAACAATAGACCTCTCTATTGTCCGAGAAAGCAAGAGAGCAAAAAAAAATGGTTGACAATAGTGAACCATTTTTTTTAGCCGTCGAGCATCTTGTCCACCGGTCTCTAGTTATAACACCTTGGTCCATGTAACATAAAGCGGTAAAAATCTAGCTATCATAAGACCGTCGACTGTTTTTAATGTACGTACTTTTGTATTATAGTTTCATTTGGACGAAGAGCATTATCTATTAATAATACTGATTTCTGTGGTAACTTTTTACTTTTTAAAAAACTCTCACTTTAGGAGCCCATACAGTCACAATAATCAAAAGCAAGATTTTTTTATTTTAGTCCCCTTAAAATGATTTAGTTTTTTTGCTTTTCCAATTACTTAAATTTTAATTTTATGAGTTCCTGATGCATTTCCACAACACATGATTGCGGTTCTCTCTTTAAATGATTTGTGTCCGGGAGTAGAATTTTCTTTTGACAAAGCAAGGGTTTTCTTTGAAATTAAAAAAAATATATATTATTTCAAACATTGATAATCCGCAAACGCACACAGATAATCAAGAGTACACTGTATAATATAATCTTAATCTAATATAATATTTAAATAATAAACAAAAGATATTGGGTTGAAAATGCACTCGCAATCTAATTTTGGAATATATTCATATTACTACATATTATATTAAGATTAATATTTATGAATTAACTATTAATTGTAATTATTATTGAATGCATAAAAATATGTTTAATATATTTTTTGTGATATATTTATTTGTTTCTTTAGGTCAATTGAAGACTGCCTATGTTTATTTAAAATTAGGAATTACATACTAATATTATATATTATATGTATTTGTGATTCAAAATAAAGCTTTTTTTATTCAGTCATATAGCACCTTGCCAAATCATTATTATTGACGCTTTTACTTTTATCTCTATTTAATTCATCAAACCATAAACATCTCCACCTTACACGGTTAATATAATAAGTAATATTGTAATATTGATCGTGTAAGATACTTAATACAACGTGAAATGATTTTATTACATAGTGCATACAGGTATTTTAATATAAATATTTAATATACATATGTACATATAACTCATTTGCAGTGGCCCTATCGTCAAGTTGGCTGAGTCGTGACAAAAGATTTTTCGAAAATTCTGTTATTCCGCATTTGTATACCGGAATATCGATAGTTTGTATAATGAGTGCTTACCTATTTGGGTATTATCCGTCAGTGGACAATATAAGAATGTGATGTAGATTGTGTACACAAACGATTTTTGCATACTGGCAAAATTTGTGCACAGCACCAAAAGAGTTATGGCGAGTGGTAAAATATTTTTGCCACTCTGCATGATTTTCACTGAAGTTTTTGTAACTGAGAGACGCATTACTTACATATGTACATATATCAAGGTGTGATTTTATTTTAATATTTTAAGGTGAGAAAAACATATACAAAAATATATTAAAAACATCAGGACTACTATTCACAAAGATCTCGAAAATAATGATATTGTAGATTGTATCGTCAATATTAATGATTTGATAGGATATCAAATACTTTTCATTATTATAACCGACACCAGAAAATTTAGGAAATAAGTTTAATATAAAAAACAGAATTTCTCAATATTAGTATTTTTATTGAGTTAATTATTAAATAGTCTGCCAAATAGTGCAAAAATAAAATTGTTTATTCTCTGCTTTGTATGATCGCTTAAATTTTTTTCCGGGCAACTTTCCAAAAATCTTAATCCTAAGAATAATATATATAAAAACGGACTGTCGCTAAATATATTTGTACTAGTGTTGGGCCCGTTGATTTCAACGGGTGGTTTCGAAAAGGAATTGAAACTCGAATAAAAATAAAGTTAAAGATATTGAATCGACTGGTTTCGGAAAGAAATTTATGCACGAATTACGAACTACGTTTTGTGCATCGCCGACCTCCTGCCGCCTTTGCCCCCGATGCCTCCGTCGCTCCGGGGCCTTCGGCCCCAGCGCCGCCGACGCCTCCGGCGCCCCCGACGCCTTCGGCACCCCGGGGGCTTCGCCCCCAGCGCCGCCGACGCCTCCGGCGCCCCCAGCACCCCCGATGCCTTCGGCACCCCGGGGGCTTCGCCCCCAGCGCCGCCGACGCCTCCGGCGCCCCCAGCCCCCCCGATGCCTTCGGCACCCCAGGGGCTTCGCCCCCAGCGTCCCCGATGCCTTCAGCCCCCCCGATGCCTTCGGCACCCCGGGGGCTTCGCCCCCAGCGTCCCCGATGTCTTCGGCATCCCGGGGGCTTCGCCCCCAGCGCCGCCGACGCCTCCGGCGCCCCCAGCGCCCCGATGCCTTCGGCACCCCGGGGGCTTCGCCCCCAGCGCCGCTGACGCCTTCGGCGCCGCCAGCGCCCCCGGCAATGAAAATAATGAAAAAACTGAAAAAATGAAAAAAATGAAAAAAATGAAAAAATTAAAAAAATTAAAAAACTGAAAAAATTAAAAAACTGAAAAAATTAAAAAAATTAAAAAACTGAAAAAATGAAAAAAATGAAAAAAATGAAAAAACTGAAAAAATGAAAAAAATGAAAAAACTGAAAAAATGAAAATAATTAAAAAACTGAAAAAATGAAAAAAATGAAAATTATGAAAAAAATTAAAATTATGAAAAAAATTAAAAAAACTGAAAAAACCTGAAAAAAACTGAAAAATATGAAAAAACTGAAAAATATGAAAAATATGAAAAAAATGAAAAAAAAAAAATTTTTGTTCCCCATACTGGTTGACGGTTGATCGTCCGTCACATATATACAAATATACATACAAATATACATACAAATATACATACAAATATACATACAAATATACAAATATATTTAGCGACAGTCCGTTTTTATATATATTACTAGTGTTGGACCCGTTGATTTCAACGGGTGGTTTCGAAAAGGAATTGAAACTCGAATAAAAATAAAGTTAAAGATATTGAATCGACTGGTTTCGGAAAGAAATTGATGCACGAATTACGAAGTGATTACGAATTACGAACTACGTTTTGTGCATCGCCGACCTCCTGACGCCTTTGCCCCCGATGCCTCCGTCGCTCCGGGGCCTTCGGCCCCAGCGCCGCCGACGCCTCCGGCGCCCCCGACGCCTTCGGCACCCCGGGGGCTTCGCCCCCAGCGCCGCCGACGCCTCCGGCGCCCCCAGCACCCCCGATGCCTTCGGCACCCCGGGGGCTTCGCCCCCAGCGCCGCCGACGCCTCCGGCGCCCCCAGCCCCCCCGATGCCTTCGGCACCCCGGGGGCTTCGCCCCCAGCGTCCCCGATGCCTTCGGCATCCCGTCGCCCCCAGCCCCCCCGATGCCTTCGGCACCCCGGGGGCTTCGCCCCCAGCGTCCCCGATGCCTTCGGCATCCCGTGGGCTTCGCCCCCAGCGCCGCCGACGCCTCCGGCGCCCCCAGCGCCCCGATGCCTTTGGCACCCCGGGGGCTTCGCCCCCAGCGCCGCCAGCGCCCCCGGCAATGAAAAAACTGAAAAAATGAAAAAAATGAAAAACTGAAAAAATGAAAAAAATGAAAAAACTGAAAAAATGAAAAAAATGAAAAAACTGAAAAAATGAAAAAAATGAAAAAACTGAAAAAATGAAAAAAATGAAAAAACTGAAAAAATGAAAAAAATGAAAAAAATGAAAAAACTGAAAAAATGAAAAAAATGAAAAAACTGAAAAAATGAAAAAAATGAAAAAAATGAAAAAACTGAAAAAATGAAAAAAATGAAAAAACTGAAAAAATGAAAAAAATTAAAAAACTGAAAAAATGAAAAAAATGAAAATTATGAAAAAAATTAAAATTATGAAAAAAATTAAAAAAACTGAAAAAACCTGAAAAAAACTGAAAAATATGAAAAAACTGAAAAATATGAAAAATATGAAAAAAATGAAAAAAAAAAAATTTTTGTTCCCCATACTGGTTGACGGTTGATCGTCCGTCACATATATACAAATATACATACAAATATACATACAAATATACATACAAATATACATACAAATATACAAATATATTTAGCGACAGTCCGTTTTTATATATATTACTAGTGTTGGACCCGTTGATTTCAACGGGTGGTTTCGAAAAGGAATTGAAACTCGAATAAAAATAAAGTTAAAGATATTGAATCGACTGGTTTCGGAAAGAAATTGATGCACGAATTACGAAGTGATTACGAATTACGAACTACGTTTTGTGCATCGCCGACCTCCTGACGCCTTTGCCCCCGATGCCTCCGTCGCTCCGGGGCCTTCGGCCCCAGCGCCGCCGACGCCTCCGGCGCCCCCGACGCCTTCGGCACCCCGGGGGCTTCGCCCCCAGCGCCGCCGACGCCTCCGGCGCCCCCAGCACCCCCGATGCCTTCGGCACCCCGGGGGCTTCGCCCCCAGCGCCGCCGACGCCTCCGGCGCCCCCAGCCCCCCCGATGCCTTCGGCACCCCGGGGGCTTCGCCCCCAGCGTCCCCGATGCCTTCGGCATCCCGTCGCCCCCAGCCCCCCCGATGCCTTCGGCACCCCGGGGGCTTCGCCCCCAGCGTCCCCGATGCCTTCGGCATCCCGTGGGCTTCGCCCCCAGCGCCGCCGACGCCTCCGGCGCCCCCAGCGCCCCGATGCCTTTGGCACCCCGGGGGCTTCGCCCCCAGCGCCGCCAGCGCCCCCGGCAATGAAAAAACTGAAAAAATGAAAAAAATGAAAAACTGAAAAAATGAAAAAAATGAAAAAACTGAAAAAATGAAAAAAATGAAAAAACTGAAAAAATGAAAAAAATGAAAAAACTGAAAAAATGAAAAAAATGAAAAAACTGAAAAAATGAAAAAAATGAAAAAAATGAAAAAACTGAAAAAATGAAAAAAATGAAAAAACTGAAAAAATGAAAAAAATGAAAAAAATGAAAAAACTGAAAAAATGAAAAAAATGAAAAAACTGAAAAAATGAAAAAAATGAAAAAAATGAAAAAACTGAAAAAATGAAAAAAATGAAAAAACTGAAAAAATGAAAAAAATGAAAAAACTGAAAAAATGAAAAAAATTAAAAAACTGAAAAATATGAAAAAAAAAAAAAATTTGTTCCCCATACTGGTTGATGGTTGATCGTCCGTCACATACAAATATACAAATATACAAATATATTTAGCGACAGTCCGTTTTTATATATAGTATATTTGTATATTTGTATATTTGTATATTTGTATATATGTGACGGACGATCAACCGTCAACCAGTATGGGGAACAAAATTATTTTTTTTTTCATTTTTTTCATTTTTTCAGTTTTTTCATTTTTTTCATTTTTTCAGTTTTTTCATTTTTTTCATATTTTTCATATTTTTCATATTTTTCAGTTTTTTTCAGGTTTTTTCAGTTTTTTTAATTTTTTTCATAATTTTCATAATTTTCATTTTTTTCATTTTTTCAGTTTTTTAATTTTTTTCATTTTTTCAGTTTTTTCATTTTTTTCATTTTTTCAGTTTTTTAATTTTTTTCATTTTTTCAGTTTTTTTATTTTTTTCATTTTTTCAGTTTTTTCATTTTTTTCATTGCCGGGGGCGCTGGCGGCGCCGAAGGCGTCAGCGGCGCTGGGGGCGAAGCCCCCGGGGTGCCGAAGGCATCGGGGCGCTGGGGGCGCCGGAGGCGTCGGCGGCGCTGGGGGCGAAGCCCCCGGGATGCCGAAGGCATCGGGGACGCTGGGGGCGACGGGATGCCGAAGGCATCGGGGACGCTGGGGGCGAAGCCCCCGGGGTGCCGAAGGCATCGGGGCGCTGGAGGCGCCGGAGGCGTCGGCGGCGCTGGGGGCGAAGCCCCCGGGATGCCGAAGGCATCGGGGGGGCTGGGGGCGACGGGATGCCGAAGGCATCGGGGACGCTGGGGGCGAAGCCCCCGGGGTGCCGAAGGCATCGGGGGGGCTGGGGGCGCCGGAGGCGTCGGCGTCGCTGGGGGCGAAGCCCCCGGGGTGCCGAAGGCATCGGGGGTGCTGGGGGCGCCGGAGGCGTCGGCGGCGCTGGGGGCGAAGCCCCCGGGGTGCCGAAGGCGTCGGGGGCGCCGGAGGCGTCGGCGGCGCTGGGGGCGAAGGCCCCGGAGCGACGGAGGCATCGGGGGCGCCGGAGGCGTCGGCGGCGCTGGGGGCGAAGCCCCCGGGATGCCGAAGGCATCGGGGACGCTGGGGGCGACGGGATGCCGAAGGCATCGGGGACGCTGGGGGCGAAGCCCCCGGGGTGCCGAAGGCATCGGGGGGGCTGGGGGCGCCGGAGGCGTCGGCGTCGCTGGGGGCGAAGCCCCCGGGGTGCCGAAGGCATCGGGGGTGCTGGGGGCGCCGGAGGCGTCGGCGGCGCTGGGGGCGAAGCCCCCGGGGTGCCGAAGGCATCGGGGCGCTGGAGGCGCCGGAGGCGTCGGCGGCGCTGGGGGCGAAGCCCCCGGGATGCCGAAGGCATCGGGGGGGCTGGGGGCGCCGGAGGCGTCGGCGTCGCTGGGGGCGAAGCCCCCGGGGTGCCGAAGGCATCGGGGGTGCTGGGGGTGCCGGAGGCGTCGGCGGCGCTGGGGGCGAAGCCCCCGGGGTGCCGAAGGCGTCGGGGGCGCCGGAGGCGTCGGCGGCGCTGGGGGCGAAGGCCCCGGAGCGACGGAGGCATCGGGGGCAAAGGCGGCAGGAGGTCGGCGATGCACAAAACGTAGTTCGTAATTCGTAATCACTTCGTAATTCGTGCATCAATTTCTTTCCGAAACCAGTCGATTCAATATCTTTAACTTTATTTTTATTCGAGTTTCAATTCCTTTTCGAAACCACCCGTTGAAATCAACGGGCCCAACACTAGTACTGTATATAAATTTAGGTTTGAATTTTCGCCCCGGAATAATTGATAAAAACGGTAAACGGATTATTCCTCAAAAAGCGATCTCGCGCAAGTCACTAAAATCTCGATCTCTGAATATCTGGCACTCGAGTTCTCGTTAGTACAATATTTCGCGTGGATAGCTTTCGATTGATGGAGTTTTTGGGTGCCAGATGTTCCGTGACCAAGATTTTAGTGTCTCCCTTCTACACATAGTAATGGTGTGTACAGACCAAACCAACGACCGCTTCTGGGCCAACTTTTTAAACCAGTAGGATACAAAACATCGAAATAAAAATTAAATTAAAATATCAAAATTAAAACTATTATTATTATATTAAAATTAAATTCAAATATCAAAATAAAATTATAATCATTATATTAAAATTAAAATTGCCCAGAGGCCGTTCGTTGGTTTGGTTCGTACGCACCATAATGGTCCGCACCAAGCCAACGACGATTTTGGGCCAACTTTTAAAACCAGTAGCGTAAAAAATATCGAAATAAAAATTAAATTAAAAAATTGAAATTAAATATCAAAATTAAGCTAAAGAGCGAGATTGAGCTAAAATTAGATCATCGTTGATGTTTTGAATTACGACGATACGCATTACAACCAGAGAAATATTATAATTTCTCTGATTACGAGCGAAAAAAACCTTGTTATTGTTTCTTATAAGTCGTCACGATATACTACTGTGTTTCGGCCATCAGAAACATTTAACCAACGACGATTTTGGGCCAACTTTTAAAACCAGTAGCGTACAAAATATCGAAATAAAAATTAAATTAAAAAAATGAAATTAAATATAAAAATTAAGCTAAAGAGCGAGATGGAGCTAAAATTAGATCATCGTTGATGTTTTGAATTACGACGATACGCATTACAACCAGAGAAATATTATAATTTCTCTGATTACGAGCGAAAAAAACCTTGTTGTTATTTCTTATTAAAAGTCGTCACGATATACTACTGTGTTTCCGCCGTCGATGAAACATTTAACAAAAAAAATGTCGGTGATTTGTCAAAGGGTTTTTTTTCTTTCGTCGAAATAAAATTAATAATCACACATTATCCGATAAATTTTACCTCTGAGATGGATTTAATTATTTGATTTATTTCGACGAGAGAAACAATTGAAGACATTATCCGATAAATTTTACCACTGAAATGATTTAATTAATTGATTTATTTCGACGAGAGAAACAATTGAAGACTAAAAGAAATTCGATTGATCTACCGACAACGCACCGGATTACGACCATCGCTCGGTCACCCATACTAATACATGAGATATTCTCAGTAACTGCGCATTACGGGGAAGTAAAAATAATAATTCTTTGATTTTTTTTCGATCTTAGTGCGTATCTTCGGAAGTCAAAACATCTTCGACAAACAAAAGTCGAGGATCACCTGTATGTGATTGTTGATGATCTAATTTTAGGTCAATCTCGAAAATTTATTTAAATTGGGCATGTTCTGTTTTAACTTTCAATATTTTATTTTAATTTTAATATATTGATTATAATTTTATTTTGATATTTGAATTTAATTTTAATATAATAATTAGAGGTAGGATAGTCACAGTGCTATCAATTGTTCGGCAAACCTTTAACAATGCATTTACAACCTTTGAACAATACACGGCCCCCTCAGGCTCCGGTGACTAATAATAATAATAGTTTTAATTTTGATATTTAATTTCAATTTTTAAATTTAATTTTTATTTCGATATTTTGTACGCTACTGGTTTTATACTGCTGGTTAAAACGTTGGCCCAAAATCGTCGTTGGTTTGGTCCGTATAGTTAATAGTTAATTGTCTAATATTGCTGCAGTGTTTATCAGACTGTCAGGTCCAGACATCGACTTCTTGTTTATAGTTTACTAGTGTTGGACCCGTTGATTTCGAAAAGGAATTGAAACTCGAAAAAAAATAAAGTTAAAGATATTGAATCGACTGGTTTCGGAAAGAAATTGATGCACGAATTACGAATGACAAATTACGAAGTGATTACGAATTACGAATTACATTTTGTGCATCGCCGACGTCTCCGGCACCCCGGGGCCTTCGCCCCCGACGCCTCCGGCGGCCGCGCCGCCAACGCCTCTGGCGCCCCCAGCGCCCCCAATGCCTTCGCACCCCGGGGCCTGAAAACACTGGGAAACTGAAAAAATGAAAAAAATGAAAAAAATGAAAAAATGAAAAATATGAAAAAAAAAAAAAATGTGTTCCCCATACTGGTTGATTCATTATGTTCGGCGAGAGTTAGGACACACACACACACCCACACACACACACACCCACACACACACACCCACACACACAGATTACCGTCTTTATATATATATGACTAGTGTTGGACCCGTTGATTTCAACGGGTGGTTTCGAAAAGGAATGCAGGAATATTGAATCGACTGGTTTCGGAAAGAAATTGATGCACGAATTACGAATGACAAATTACGAAGTGATTACGAATTACGAATCACATTTTGTGCATCGCCGACGCCTCTGGCACCCCGGGGCCTTCGCCCCCGGCGCTTCTGTCGCTCCGGGGCCTTCGGCCCTAGCGCAACCGACGCCTCCGGCGCCCCCAGCGCCCCCAATGCTTTCGGCACCCCGGGGGCTTCGCCCCCAGCGCCCCCGATGCCTCCGGCACCCCGGGGGCTTCGCCCCCAGCGCCGCCGACGCCCCCAGCGCCCCCAATGCCTTCGGCACCCCGGGGGCTTCGCCCCCAGCGCCCCCGAAGTGAAAAAAATGAAAAAACTGAAAAAAATGAAAAAACTGAAAAAATGAAAAATATGAAGAAAAAAAAAATTTGTTCCCCATACTGGTTGATTCATTATGTTCGGCGAGAGTTAGGACACACACACACACACACAGATTACCGTCTTTATATATATGATGTTAATTCTGAGTTTAAAAATTCTGTAAGAATTTAAAAAGTAGGAAACCGGGATATTTGGGCGTCCCGAGAGGTTTGTTCGGGACACCGGAACACGAGACTTAAAACTGGTGACAATCCCGATTAATCGGGACGCCTGACAACCCTATATAAACACGTCGTGGAAAACGGAAGTAAACAAATGACAGCTTGTTTTGACACATTTGGGGTACTCTTCAGCCCAGAATTCATTTAATGGCCGATCTTTATATTTTTGTTTCAAATCAGAGTCATTAATTAAATCAATTAAATTCTCATAATCACTTGCGCTTAAGCCTACTGGTTTAACTGCCACGGAAAATGGATTCCGAACCCAGGAATCGTCCTTACTAGTTTTCGGAAAATATTCCGAAATAGTTGTTTTCAAGTTATGAAGGTGTTCTAAAAATACTTGTGAAACTTCTTTATCAACTTTAAAATTCAATTCATTCAAATATTCATGTAAGACAGGAAAACGTTAACAATTGTTAGATTCAACTGATGAAATCCAAAATTTTATTTTTTTATAAAAAAATGCAATACTTTTTCCTTGTAATGATAAGTTGACATCATTACACTTTGTGAAAATATCCGCCAGATATGCAGGATATATCAACCAAACAAGTCGATAAAATGTTGTTGCAAATTATTTTGTGCCCTCAAGAATACTAATAATTCACTTCGAAGTTCATAAAGTCTTAAAAGTGCTTTTCTTCTGGATAGCCATCCCACTTCAGTATGTAATAAAAGTGCTTTATGTCCACTACCCATTTCATCGTACAAAATTTTAAATAATCTGGATTGAAGTGGTCTAGATTTTATATAGTTTATCATTTTTACGGCTTCATCCATAACATTTTTTAAATTTTTTTAGTCACATGCCTATGCATAATACAATGACTGCTGGTAGCTCTTGTAGATACTTTCAGTATACAAATATCAATACACTTATCCCAGCCTATCTCTTGTTTTGTAATGTAATCATTAATACAGTTGAATATATCTTCTCCTGTATTTTTTCCACGTAGATATGCACACGTGAGTAAATCTTGTTCAATACTTTTTATCATATGTGTAACGAACACTGTAGATTCATCCATTTGAAATGCATATTCACTGCAAAGTCCAAGTCGACGAATGAACTCCTTCTATATGCTAGTAGAAATATCTTTAATGCGTCGTGAAACAGTATTATTTGATAATTGTATTGCATCTATTTTTTTAATGGCCTGCTCATTAAGAACACATGACAATATAGTTTAGGAAACCCCGAAATAGAACATACCTGGCAAACTGAAGCGTCAAAAAATAAATTGCCAGTAACAAAAATTAAAAATTCTTAAAAAATTGCAATATAATGTATTTAAATGAAGCCAACGTCATTTCAGGTTTTTCTAAGGGTTGGGGGGAGGGGAGGAAAATGTTGGTTAGTTTTTCATTGTTATTTTATAAAAGTATTTTTTTTTCTGGAACAAACTTCTGATCGACATTTTTAAATTTGTTACAGTTTATTTTAGTCCTAAAAGTTTAGTAACGAATAACCAATTTGATTAATATTCCTAATATTTCATCAAATGTTGGTGGACTGAACATATCTGGGGGGAGAGGGGGAGGGCGGGGCGGATAAACGAACCCCCCAAATGACGTTCCTGCACGAGGCCAATTATAAAGACATTCCACTAAGCCAGGGTTTCCTAATCTTTTTCTGCAATGGAACACTTCGCAAACCCGGAAATTTTAACGGAACACCTACATATGTAGCTTATTTTTTAGGTTGGGTTATTACTACTAGTGAAAATTAAAAAGAAAATGTTATTAAAACACATTATTTATTTAGTAATTATTTTTAAATATAAAACTAAAAATAAACACAAAAATATGAATAAATAAAGCACTTAAATGATTTTGAGTCTTTGAATTGCATATCTTTTTGATATCAGGCACAATATTGGTTAGTTGCATTCTGATATCTGGTGTGAAGTCGAGCCTGTTCCTGCACTTTAAGTTAGGCCGCACACCAAAGACGCATGCAGCATGCACGTTGCAATTGCTTCAGGAAGCATTTATTTTTCATACTACACCGCGCAGCAAATGTTTTGCGCGGTGTGCGTTCAAATACATATTATATATGGGTTTTATAAATGCATCCTGAAGTATTTGCAGCGTGCATGCTGCATGCGTCTTTGGTGTGCGGCTTGACTAACTTCGCATAAATAGTTTTTAGAAAATGAAAGTAAAACAATAATAGCTTGTTTTGAAAAATTGGGGTACTCTTCTGACAAAATCGCCCAGAAATCAATTAAAGGCTGATCTTTGTATTTTTGTTTCAAATCAGAGCCAATAATTAAATCAATTAGATTTTTCTAGTTTTTATTGTTCCGTAGTCTACTGGTTTATCTGTCACGGAAAATGGATTCTGAACCCAGGAATCGTTCTTAATAGTTATTGTAATATTGCAAAAGAGTTGTTTTCAAGTTATGTGGGTGTCCTAAAAATACTTTGAAATAAAATAAAATAAAAATAAAAATTTAAATACTCTGGATTGAAGTGGTCTTGATTTTACACAGTTTATCATTTTCACAGCTTCATCCATAACATTTTTTTAAATTTGTGGAAAATTTTTTAGTCACCAGTGCTTACCTATGCAAAATACAATGACTGCTGCTGGCTCTTGTAGCTACTTTCTGGATACGTGATGCAACACCTTTCATATTTCCTACTCTTATCAATACACTTATCTTAACCTATCTCTTGATTTGTTTGTATTGTGATCATTAATACAGTTGAATATATCTTCTCCTGTAGTTTGTCCATTTAAATATTAGCACATTAGTAAATCTTCTTCAATACTTTTATCATATTTGTGACAAAGTAGAAGATCTTTAAATGTGTTGCAGTGTATAGAACCTTTCCAAATTGTCGCGGAACATCTATTTAGGTTCAGCGGAACATAGTTTGGGAAACTCTGCACTAAGCTAATCCAATATTGGCCTCGTATACATAGGCGTTCCGAGACAATATATGAAGCCAATATTTGCATGGCTTAGTGGAATGTTTTAACAATTGGCCTCGTGTAAATGTAGCATTAAACTAAAATTTTCAATAGGAAATTGAAACGAAGTGATAACTGTATTGTTTTACTCAATTTGTGTGAAAGATTTTGACATTGTAGTGATTCGTTATACATGCACGTTGGCCTCCGAGTACACTCTTCATAGTTCGATGAAGCGTTCGCACATAACACAAACTGTCATTAGTAGTGCCCGGATAACCAAGGTGCCGCTTTTTGTTCAATTGTTGTAAATGTTTTGTAAAAAAAGGTTCGGCAAACCTTTAACAATGCATTTACAACATTTGAACAATGAATGGCACCTTGGTTATCCGGGTTCTAGTCATTAGTTTTTAATGGAAGTGCTTCAATGGCATCTTAGAATTCAGTTCTGATGATTTTTTTAGTTTTTAATTCAAGAGCCAGGAAAATAAAAGCGAAAACATATAATATTTATTATTGTATTTATGTATATATGTACATACATATATACAGGGCTTTTTTTTAAAAAAAAAGGTGCCGGAACTCACTTTTGTCAAGTTTTTTTTATTAGAAAAGATTATATTTAAATTATATTATATAGAATATTCGTTTGAAACATAAAAAATGCTGAGAAAAAAGGTGCCGGGACGCCGTTCCACCGCGTTACATGGGAAAAAATTCGGGTGTGACCAACCCATGACTTTATCTATGTATTTGAGGAATATAAGAAGGTTACAAAACAAAATTAGATATTGAACTGATGACTATGATAGCGATACAAATTGAGCGCAAATGTATGGAAACTTGCTCAAAACAGAAGTTCTACTTCCGGTTGTCTGATTGTGTTCAAATTTTTTTTATTACTAAAATCACTATCAGTATTATACTCATTAAATATCAAGAAAATAAAAATAATTTTAAAGGATAAAATAAAATAATGAAATATTGTTTTAAAAAAAAATACTACTTCCGGTTTACGAATTCTGACCAAAACCCTACCAGCTCTAAGTTAGTACATAAAGGATATAAATATAAATTTTCAGCTTAATACGTTCAGGGGTGTGGACAGAGTAGTGGGCACAACATTTTTGACCTTTCTACGAGGAAAAAAATCCCACTTCCGGTTCATTAAATTAAGTAATATTTTTTTATTTTTACTTAAAACCACTATTTTTATTATACACAATAAATATCAAGAAGCTTAAAACAATTCAAAAGGTCAAAATAAAATAACGAAAAAATAATGAAATATTGTTTTTAAAAAAATACTACTTCCAGTTTATGATTTCTGACCAAAACCCTACCAGCTCTAAGTTAGTACATAAAAAATAGAAATATAAATTCTCAGCTTAATACATTCAGGGGTGCGGACAGAGTAGTGGGCACAACATTTTTGACCTTTCTAAGTGAAAAAAATCCCACTTCCGGTTCATTAAATTAAGTAATTTTTTTTTTATTTTTACTTAAAACCACTATTTTTATTATACACAATAAATATCAAGAAGCTTAAAACAATTTAAAAGGTCAAAATAAAATAATGAAAAAATAATGAAATATTGTTTTTAAAAAAAATACTACTTCCGGTTTACGAATTCTGACCAAAACCCTACCAGCTCTAAGTTAGTACATAAAGGATGGAAATATAAATTTTCAGCTTAATACGTTCAGGGGTGCGGACAGAGTAGTGGGACACAACATTTTTGACCTTTCTAAGTGAAAAAAATCCCGATAGATACCCAAAATTCAGTACGAATGCTCACCTTCCTTTAGAGATAAAATAAGTAAAGGCAGCGGCAACAATCGAGGTAAAGGTCTGACCGCACTATATGACAACCGAGCGATCTGTCAATCATTCGTTCGATATCTCGGAGCAAAATGGACGAAACGGACGCTATTACAGTATCTTTGAAATGCGAGGAAGAAGAACAATCGAGAAAATCCAAAAGATTATGGCTACACGCAGTGGCAGACTGGGACTGAAATTAGTGCATGCCAGGAGTCAAAGGGGGCCCACCCAGGGTTAAAAAAATTTGTCCCCCCCCCATATAACAACATTTTCTTCTTTACATCACGCTAAAAATCAAGGGTAAAAAAAATAAAATTTTCAAAAATGGGAAAAAACAAATTTAAGTACAAGAAAAATGGCAAAAGCAAAATAGATCCATAAATTACATTGTATATTTCTTTTTAACCCCTGTCCTACGTAAATAGAATGCATCAGCAAGGGCCCACGCAAATGTTGAAACTTACATTTCGAGCCTAATAAAAAAAGTTAACCGATCCTTGGGCTGTTAAAGCAGGTATTAGTTGTTTGTGTATATCGTAAGAAATTTATTTTGTTGAAATACCCAAACTTTAGGTCCCAAAGTGCAATATCCTATAAATTTTTACACACGTTAAATAGTTAAAAAGTTATTTAATTTTACTGGGGGCCCATATTTTCTAACAGATAGTGGGGCCCACATGCCATCGGGCATGTTCGCTTGTATGGCCAGTCCGCCACTGGCTACATGTAGAGTAGAGGTTGTGATCGAGAAATTTTGATTCTCGTTTCTTGAGAATATTTTATTGTGAAATTTCGAGATTCTCATTTCTCGAGAATATTTTATCGAAATATCGAGAATATTTTAAATTTATCACTACACGTTTTTGTTTAATAAAATAACTGATTTATATACTTATTAAATCGTAAATAATTTTGTGTAAGTATTTTAATGTGTTTAGATGGTCAGTATTTTTATTATTTGTCCGGAAAGTTATTATTCAGTTATCATATACATATGTGCATATGTACATATGCACATGTCACAGCGAAATCGCATCATATTTAAGTTACATACATATGTAATTACATATATCAACAGTGAAAATATATTTTCATTGACACTTTTTTAGGGTTGGTTTTATTCCTTTAAGATTAGGTTGTTAGGGTTGGTATTATTTAAGGGTTAAATTACGTTAGGGTTGGCCCTATTAATTTAAGATTGGGTTGTTAGAGGTTGTAGTACGTTGTAAATTAGTTGTTTGATACATTTTCACTGCTTGAATTGGTGAAAATATATTTTTACTAGTGAAAATATATTTTCACTTAAATATGCTTTCACTGTAACATATACTAGTCATTAATGGGAAAGTAGTCGGTTATGATTTCACTAAAACGCCAGTGAAAATATATTTTCACTAACAATTCGACCCCACTGTAACACACATAAGAGATGCTTGATTTATTATTTTAAATATGCATAGATGGTCAGAATTTTCATTATTTGTCCGGTATATCCAGTATTTTTATTTTAAATCAGTATGTTATCTTTTGGTCACAAAAACATGGCCAAAGCCGGGTGGCTACACTAGGAATTTTATAAAATTCTTTGTAACATACTGTTATTTTAACATACCTCTTCTTAGCTTGTTTACTATTTTAAATTACCATTGTATATTCTTCTTTTCATGCCTTATTTTATAATATTTTTTAAAATATAATTTCACTTTTTTTCTATTCAATATTCTATTGTATCTCTCTATATTTTTCTATCGTCATTTCATTAATAAAGTTATAAACCCCTAATATAATTACATATATGTAGTCTTCTGATTTGTGTATGTTTCATTTTTATATGCTAAGAAAATCGATTCACACGGCCACTCGTGAATCGATGAAGTTTGTATGGGCTTGGTGTAAACGATCGAAAAGCGCCAGACAGATTGAACCACAGATTAACTGGATGGCTGCTTTCAACGAAATTCTCGACTTCACGAATGATAGATTGCACTATAGATGACGAGTAACCTTTCGATGTGCACAGTTGCAATTATTAAAATGGTATTTATTAAAATTGAGTTGGATCTTTCTGGCGAGTTTTTAACAATTTAATAAGGAAAAATTCGGAAGAAAAGTATCAGAAGCACAGAACGTATACAGGGTAGGTATGTAGGGACTTCGGGTAGATTTCGCTTAGTGAAAGTGCGAGCAGTGCACACGCATAAGATACACGTGTCGTTAATCTGTGGTTCAGTCTGTCGGGCGCTTTTCGATCGTTTGCACCGTATCGCTACAATTTATAATGCATTCGCGGAGATGAAACGCTGGCCGTATAAGGTCGTATTATGAGCGAGTCGGCGCACTCGTTCGCCGTTCATGCTCGTCGTAATCGTTCGCCGTTCGGTGCCGTGCGATCGTGATCGCAATCACTTTCGCAGTCGCAGTCGCAGTCGTGCGCCGTCTGTCGCGCTGTGCGCTTTGCGCTGTCTGTCGGTGTCGGTGTCGGTGTCGGTGTCGGTGTCGTGGGGAGTCGCTCGCCACCCCCCTCCCCCCGCTGCTCTGCAGCAGCCAATCAGCCACTCTACTCTGCACGTCATACGCTACTGTACACGGTATTGATTTTTTTGACGTTTTCATCGGGGGCGCGCGCTCTGCGTGGGCGCTGCGCCCTCCCCCCTCCTCCCCGCCCCACCTCTCCTCTCGCGCTTCGATCCGAGATATTGATTATTTACTGCCACACCACACCACACCACACACCACACACCACACACCACACACCACACCACTCGACTCGACTCGACTCGACTCTGGTCGACTCCACGCACGTCACCCTCCCCCCACCTCCCCTCCTTTGCACACCTCTGCAATGTCCAAGCATTATTCCAAACAGTATGTAACTCTTTGGTTGCATTGAAAATTGACGTACTTTTTTTCATTTGAAAAAAGGATACGTCGGACACGTCCACGCGTATTCCTTGATGACAATTAAGTACAAATACGTATGTATGTACTTTCGGTCAATTCGTATCTGCGACCAAGTTTTGCGACGTCCTAATCTGGTTCGCTTTCAGGTGGCTGATTGATCAGCGATTATCGATTTGCACAATTACGCTCGTTCGTGTGTAGCCTCGATTAATGATGTGTTTAATTTCGTGGATATTCTGAAAAGTAACTATCATTTAGTTGAATTCAAATAACATTAAACGTATATCTGTATAATATGTAGTTCAGTGTCCATTCCATTAGATTGTGTCTCCTAGTCTAGCTTTGTCACGCCACACCAGAGTGTTCCTTTTTCTATTTCATGTATCGGAGCTATTTCTTCATGTATCGGAGCTGTTTCTTCATGTATCGGAGCTATTTCTTCATGTATCGGAGCTATTTCTATTTCATGTATCGGAGCTAGTGACTTGCCTATTTGTCTCTTATTATTTTACTAGTGGTTTTACCCGGCTTCGCTCGGTTTTTGTATAATATAAACCACTTGAACATGGCTAATGTAATAATAATAAACATTTATTTGTTTTTTTATTAAATTTATTTGAATCGATTTTGATTTGTTTTCGATGCTCCCACCTAAACTTTACACAGTTACAAAGTCTCTTTCGAAATTATATATTGGATAATATTTTATCGTTGGATTGTACAATATAATTGGCCAGGTTAGTTCTTGTATGAACAAACTAGTATGTTCATGTATGTACGTACGAAATGTATACTGGGGCTGTGACGTATGTATGTATGACGTACATATGTATGTATAATATGGTAAATGGATTATTTCGCACATTGCGATTGCGCACACGGCATTCGTTGCCATGAAAATATGGAATATCTGGCACTTTCTCTGAGTTCTCGATGGTAAGATAGTTCAGTGGTTACGAGTCTTGATGCCAGATGTTCCGTGATTTTAGTGACGTGTGCGAGATCGCTTTGTGCGGAATAATCACCGAACCGCATAATATACATATAAATAAATGCGCACAATAATCTACACAACTGAATATGTTAGTACATATGTATGTACTATACTATGTATATATACTTTTCATAAATATTTTATCTATTTTTATATTTATATAACATTGATATGCTTGATTTTAGAAATATTGACTTAAAATTAAATTAAATACATATGTACTGAAAATGTTGGCGGATTTAATCTAATACGGTTTTGTAAAATGAACGATTTCTTTGAATTCATATCATATGTATGTATGTATGAAAAATTAAAAAAGCAACTTGATATGAGGCTTATAAAAATGACGGAAAAATGATGACTGAAAACAAAAACACAGTTTTTCATGGAACGTATGTTTACCGCTTAAATCAAGAGACCAGGTGTATGCATACATATGTATATGTAAATTAATGTTTGATTATTTATCTGCCATGACAACCTATGGTTTTCTCTTTAAAACCGCCAAATTTGGTAGCTTTAAAGTGAAAAGTAATAGTATTAAATCTCAGAGTATTCTCACTTTTATCATACATATTGTAGATGATTTTTGAAAGGCAGCCCTTGAAAGGGATTATTTTTCAACTTTTTTGGCGTGCAAATCTAGGTGCATAATTTAGATGTATTTTATAAATTGGCCAGTTATAAAATATATCCAAAAGGTGAAAATTTACCAACATATTTTTGTAAAATAAAATACAATTTTAATATGTATATGTATTTACTGTTTGCCGTTTTCATATCCATCGCGGTCCCTGAACACTAATTGTGTTCGGCCATAAGTGTCGAATTAAAAATAATATTTTATTGACTAATAATATAGAATTGAGTATAGAATGAGATATTTCCTCTGATTATATGTAGATCAAAATTTCTACTAATTCCGTTTTGACCCATGTATGTAAATGTGACTTATTCTTAGAGCTATGCAGTTAAAAATCGAGTGACTCAGACTAATATTTATATTTCACTTAATTTGTGTGAAAGTGGATATTGAAATATTATCGAACGTGTGAGGACTATTTTTGCGACGAGATTGTCTCTCCAATACCCAATACACACATATTAGCCAGCAGTATGGATCGGTGGTTGCGTTTATGTTTACCACCGAGAGATTACTGGGTTCGATCCCGTGCTAATCTTTAATACTGTTGTTTAGACTTGGATATTTGTGACTCCCAAGTCGATCGTTTCTTATCAGAGTTTGCCAATTTATCTGATTTTCTTTGTTGAAACGGTTCCTCAAATTGGCAAAAGTCATCTGTCGCAAATATCTGAATTTGATTTATGCACAATATGTAAAAAATTATGTATAAGTCTAAATCCATAGATGTCTTAAGGTTTCATTAATTAATATAATAATTGTTTATTTCGTGTTCTTCAGCCTCTCGAAATACAGTGATTTATGTAATAAAAATGCTGCAATGCTTGAAATTAATTGTCTGGGAAGGCGAATTTGGGTCTCCTGTCAGGCATTCCTGCTATATATCTACAAATGTGAAAAATAAAATAAATATGTATGTGTATGCAGATCTGGGACACAGTTTATATTTTTGTCTTTTTCTTATGTTTAGGCAAAAATGAGGAGAGGGTCGATATTTGGCAAGGCCGTTTCGCCAAATGCGTACATTTTATTAGTTTCGTGTAAGTATGTATCCAGACAAAAAAAAATTAAAAAATTAATGATTTTTTATATCACATACATATACATATGTATGTATGTGTGTATGTATTTTACAGCTCACCATATGTACATACATGTGTACATATATGTATGCGCCACTGCAATAGTTATCGCCCCTAGAATAATAGATATTTGAATATTATCCAAAAAAAAAAATACAATTTTTCATTTAAAATTTTTTTAAATCAGTCGGATTCGTGTTTTTTATCGACTCCATAGCCCTGTAAAAAAGCAGGTCGCTACCCCAAATATTACCCATCACTTTTACAAAACCACGCGTTGAATGTCAACTAGTAAAACATTGGTATTGAATGATATGTAATTGAAGTATTTAATAAGTAATATTTAATAAAACCGTCAATTTAACTAACTATTAAAAAAATATGCCCATATTTACATAAAGATGTTTTTTTCTTCCTTGTTTGCAAATATTTTTTATATTTAATATCTATTTAGGTACTATTAGGTATATATATACTGTTTATTGTAAATATATGCGGCGTCACACTAATGTTCCCAAATATTGATTTGGTAGGAAGTTGTCGAGTGACCTCATATAACGAGCGTCCTTTTCAACGAGTCACTCTCCACCCCTTTTGACCGCTAATCCACCCTCCAGTCGTAATATATTTTTTTACACGCAGAGTTGACCACTTCCTTTCCGGTCCGACGCGATTCAGTGGTCGAATTTTAATAATTTCTAGTTTTTTTTTTTATCGGGACGATTTGAGATCGCTTTGCGTGTTGCAAATATCTTTTCATGCAAATTATGTCATTTGCATATGCGTTCGCTGGCAGTTTTCTACATGACGGCACCCCCGAGTATTGAAGGAGTGCACGGTGCTAGCTTTCGCCAGATTTGCACTTTTCTGCATGTATGTATGTACATACATGCGATTTTCAACGCTTGTTGATTCTCTTAGCACTCACTTTTTCAATATCCTCCTTCTGCAAAGAATTAAGTAATGAACTTTATGAAAGGTATGTAAAAATGTGTTGACTTTTATGTTCGTTCTTCATATTGAGATATAAATATTATACATAAAATTATGAGTCATTGTGAGTTACCTGTCTCATGTAAACGGTATTTTAATCAATGTTCCCAATCTATGAACGTCACCCATATGTATGTATGTACATACATATGTACATATGTTAATATAGAAATAATTTTGCTATTCTTAAGTTGTGTTCAATTTTGTTTATCAATCAGAAGGATATTTTCATCATACATATGTATGTAGCTTCTCTCACATTTTTCTTTTTTTTATGTCTTCTGAAGATATTACGTATACATATGTATGTGTACAAATATAAAATCGATTGCATTATATTTCTATAAATGTATTAAGTTCTAAATTAAATTCAGTTTTGGCGAATATTATAAGTAATTCCTTGGACGTGTTCTGTGATTAACGTAGTTCCATTATCACTTGTCGCACTGTGATGGATAGCGAGTGACCAGGACATATTTTATTTTATTTCTCCAAATATACTGAGTACAGGGTTTTCACATTTTATGTATTCCTAATGAAAACCCCCCATGATTCGAATTATGTTATTACGAAATAATAAAAATATTGATCAATATCAACAGAAATAATTATTTTTGCGGGAAGCCCCATTTACTCGTGCCTCACATATACATATTTACATACATATACTTTTTGTTATTCAATTAATCATGTACATTGGTCTTACGGATCGCTCCAATGTGACGAGTGTACTATACAGATCAAGAAACACGCCATATTATATATTAGTACATAATTATTATATCTTTTTACATTATACATGACATATATGGTCAAACATTGCGAAGTGCATTGCAAGCATTTTTATATAATACGGTCAATAAGCATTTATACAATACAAATTTTTTTATACGATAATCATCCATAGAGACATCTATGGACAATTTTTTTGAAGCATTTTTTATACTAACTATCTCAAATATCTCAAAATTTGCGAGAGAAATATGGGAGAGAATGCCAATTTTGCAGTAACCGTTTCGATGAATATATCAGAAAAATTGGCAAACTCTGATAGAAAACGATCGACCTGGAGTCACAAATCAATGTCTGGCCAGCAGCAGCCAGCGGGACTCGAACCCGTGACCATTCTGTTCAAAGCATTACATGCTAACCACTAGTCTATATGCGAGAGAGAGAGAGCGAATTCAATACGCGCCGCGCTCAACGGCCAGTTTGAGAATGATATCCGCCTTGGACGGCTTTGCTTCAGCCGTTGTTTCTTTCATTCCTTGCGCTTATTTTATATTATTCGACCTTACATACATGATAAAATGATTTTATAGGTAATTACAATAATTAACCTCGCAGATTTTGCATTATTTTAACTTAAAAACACATTTTTAACTGGACGCTTGGTGCGGCACAGTCCACCACAGTAGCTAGTGGATTTTTTTAACACAGTAATGAAAGTGTTTAGCAGAACTGCGATCATATGCAAATTTAAATTAGTGAGGTCTCGATGATTATAATGTTTTTTCTTTTCACGTATGGACACAGATTACCAAAGTACAATTTTCTGTAGATCACCGAATTTAGAGTTTTATAAGATATAACATATTATCTAACATAAAATGTATTATGAACATTTTATAAAAATTGCAAATAGGTTTTTGAGTATTTTTCTACTATAATGCTTCAAACACTAACATTAAAATAAGACAAACATTATAAATACCAACAATAAAAATGTGTAAAAAATAATGGATAATGGACATTGGACGGTAACTGTTATTTTATATATGTAAATATGTATTAGAATATCCTTAAGATGTATTGTAAATATAACTTATGAACAATAAAAGGCTTTAAAAATATCAAAAGAATTATTTTTTAATTGATAGTTCCAGTATAATTTTCTCCAATATTTTGTACAAGATTTTTCTAAATTGTCTAGTCTTTGAGGACGTGTCAATTAAACTGATTTTCATTTACGGTTTTCTCACCGTAATTAAATAAATTCTTGATTCCATCAATCCTGGAACGTTTTATCCTCGTTATGATGCGATCCTTTGAACAGAAAAGAACCCGACTTTCGGTCGCGGACTTTGCTGGATTCTCTTAGCGAACCACAACAAAGCAAGAATTAATTACAAGGGTCGCACGACGCCCACCCCCTTAAATTAGCCCTTATATCTATCTCGGACTCGCAAAATGAAACATCCCCAACGACCTGCTCTTTATATTATGTATGTCATATGTATGTATGTATTATACCTATACACACATACACACAGTGCCGGTTTTAGGGGGGGCTGGATCGGGCGGCGCCCAAGGGCGCCGAGTAAGTTAGAGTGCCGCTTAATGCGCCGAAGGCGATTCAAAATTTAAAATTAGAGCGCCAAAGGCGCTACAAAAATTTAGATCAGAGCACTTAAGGCGCCTCTACGTTCTAAGTTTAAACATTTGTATTTATTTATTTTTAACTCCACCAGTGGGGTTGGGAAACCTTGTTAACCACTTTTCTGCCCGTCCCAAGCCCGGAAAAAGGAGAATGATAACCCATTTTTTAATATTTTTTCTAGGGGCGTTTAGAAAAAAATTGTCCGAGGGCGCTATAGTTTGTAAGGCCGGCACTGCATACACATGTGAATATATTATTTTATTTCAATCGAACATGTACACTCGCCTTTACAGATCGCTCCAAAGCGACGAGTGTAATAATACAGTAATACAATTCAAGCATTTTTATACAATGCGAATTCATATAAATATCATCCAAAGAGACATATATGGAGAAATTTTAGCGGCATTTTATTATAGAAATTGGCGAACCTCAAGATGCTGAATAACTTGAGATTATAAAGGAAATGCCAATTTACAGGAACCGTTTCAATGAAAATCAGAAAAATTGGAAAACTCTCGACGAAGGAAACGATTGACCTGGTGTCACAAACCAAGGTCACTGACCAACAGCAGGACTAGTGACCACTGTGGGACTCGAACTAGTGACCACTCTGCCCAAAACATAATATGATAGCCACTAGTCTACGCTGCTGGTTATTTATATATGTATAACTACATACATTGCAACTGAACCTCTAGGCGAAATATACATTTGTATGTATATTTGTTTTTATATGTGTACATATATAATGTATACATTGCCGCTACGTGCATTTGCGAACCTAAAAATACTACAGCTTATACATACATGAAAAGTTCGTATGGATTTTTCCATATCGTGACTTTCCGGCGACAAATGCTGTCTCTTTTCGATTTTCACGCTCAACGTTTTTCCGGAAATAATGCTGTTTTTTTATCTGGAAGACATTCAGGGTTTTGCAACCGGGATATACTTACATATATGTATATGTACATACGTATTAACAGTCCCAACCCGGTGTATTTTTGCGCGTATTCTCGACGGGGTCGTTATGCGTACGCAATAAATAAGCAAATAAATAGATTTTACTGCCTGTTCGGTACGAATGTCTAATGGATGTTTCATGTTTAACGCCGTTATATTCGTGTCGTATAATTATAATTGTAATAAAAACAAGACTAATCGAATGTTTAACTTCAGTTTAGAGACTTTAGACAGTACATACATATGTTCATGTAATTAATATACATAAGAATCCGATATCGTCTCAACGTATGTCGGATCCTCATCCACTCACACTTTACCATGACTATTCGATCTAATATCAAGTATGGTAAAAGTCCATTTACAACTTACATATTTTAGATATACATAAATAAGTTAGTAATGAAAATGAAATGAGATTATTACTGTTATTTTTAATTTCTATGTACATATGAATCCAAAATTAAATGTGAGCTAGTAGATCCAGAAAATGGCCACAGGGAAAGGGTCGTTTAAATAAAAAAAATAATACTTACATTAAAAAGGTCTTGTTAAAAGCATTAGGCCTTAAATTGTAAGGACTTATTTTTTGTAAAGATTATAGTGTGAAAGGTCACTTTCATCTTGCATTAAGCTTAGTCCATCTATGTACCTGCAAGGGTCGTAATTAAAACAGTCGTGCAATTATGTAAAATGAAAATGGAAAAAACTAAATTTTATTTATACAAATCAAAATTTGTTAGGAATTATGTATTGAATCCTTGCTGTTATTTTGTTCACTAGTGCAAGGGTCTACAAAAATTTTGTAGATCGGGCCACAGGGGCCAAATACCCGATTCCTTGGAATACATTATTTTATTGTACTTTTAATTAGGAAATTAATGAAAAAGCTTATTTGTTTATTTAATTACTAGTAGTGCTACCCGGCTTCGCTCAGTAAATAGAGATTAATAAATAATTACTACAAGCACTAAAAAGTAGTAGAAAAAAGAAAAGTGATGTATTTTAAATTTATATCGCAGTCCACGCAAGGAGTTACAAAAATGGACAGTTGAGGTTGGTGGTGTGAATTAGAATGCATTTAATTTTTGACAATAAGTATCCTAAAGTATGGTAGGGGGAAGTATTGGGTGGATCGAGTTGGGACAGATTCTACTTAGAATCTCCCAAATCATCTCTGCGTATTGAAAATATGTAGATTGATTATTTTTCAAAAATATAATTATCAATATTACACTTATTATCTACATATCGCGCGGTATGATCTCGGTGAAATATACATCTTCTGAGCTTTATTTACAACTATTAGCATTTAAAATATACATACATACAGATGTTCGTATGGTATAGTATCGTAGCTCATAGTTGAGGCCAATTGCTTTTAACCTCTACATGGGCGAACGATAAATGCGAATCGGCTAGACGTTAGAACGTCTTCGGCAATTCAAAGTTGCATTATTCGCACATGCAACCCCTTATTAAACTTGGGGTGGGGATTGGGGAGCTACAAACAGCCTTAAACTATGGTACGTTGTTTTGATTTACGATATACATACATACCTGCATTATATGTAAAATACGGGTGCACCTCACGGGATCGAATGTGAAATGCACGAAAAACCAAATATCGGAAGGCAAAGATCGAAAATCGAAAGATCTTAAGTCGAAAGATCAAAAAAAAAAGGGTGCATGGTAAACGGTACATACTCACTTAATTTGCGCGAGCAGGAACACATTCTGCGCGCGCACATTAATACGGGAGGAAAAGCCTGTTCCTCTTGTTCCTGTTGTATCCTGTTCGCGCAAATTAAGTGAGTATGTACATACGTGAATATGTACCGTTTACCATGCACCCTTTTTTTATCTTTCGACTTAAGATCTTTCGATTTTCGATCTTTGCCTTCCGATATTTGTGTTTTCTGTAATTTAACATTCTGTCTCGTCACGTAGACCCATATTTTCTATACGATTCGAAAAATACATGACACCATCAACGTTTTTCAACATTTTAACTATATTTATATTTTATTGGCAATCAAAATATGTCAATACTTACATTTTTATAACTCATAATGAACGGAATCGATTATTTAAATAAAAAAACATTTTTCTTGCGTAAAATGTTATTAAAAATGTATTAAGTTTTAGGGGACGTGGTTTTGACCTCCTCGTGCCCTACCTGTCTTTAATGCCACGAGTCACCCCTGCTTATACTTACACGAAAGTATCAAAATATATACTTACACTTTGGTTTGTATTAAATTTAATATCGAATAGTCGCTAAACTGCTGTTCAAGACTACAAATTATCATTTAATATCATAGCAACGAAAATATAACTTCTTTAAAAGTTTCATATCTTTATTTATTTATTTACAAAATACTTGTTTATATATATGCTATAATTTAAAGGTTTATTCGTTAACATTCTAGGTACTAATATATTTAACTATCAAATCCTCTCAAAGGCAATGAAATCTGAATCTACTGAATATGCAATCAATATTTATTTACATACCTAAATGATAGACCAACGAAAGATAAAAAAGGGTGCATGGTAAACGGTACATATTCACGTACATACTCACTTAATTTGCGCGAGCAGGATACAACAGGAACAAGAGGAATAGGCTTTTCCTCCCGTATTAATGTGCGCCGTTTACCATGCACCATTTTTTTTTGATCTTTCGATTTTCGATCTTTGCCTTCCGATATTTGGTTTTTCGTGCATCCCGTGGGGTAGACCCGTATAATATGTATATTCTATTTCAGATTATTCGCGAACATAACACGGGTGAGCCTTTATATAATGGTCAAAATTAATCCAGTTTAATGAATACATCTTCTTTAGCGACGTTGGCTTTTGTAGAAGATTTTAATGCGATTTATTATAGTAACTATTAATTACGCGCGTTTAATCGTTTTAGGATCTTTTGGTTTATCGCCGTAATCGGCTTACCCTTGTGGTGAGGTACGGCTGCTTTTTAGACATCAAAATTTCTAATAAATTTTCCTGGAATATTTCTCTCCTTTGTATGCAATAATTCACACTGTCAGCTCGGAAAGCTCTTAGAAAAAGAAATTCACTTTGAATGAGCTTTCGCCTCGTACGCTATTCTTCCATAGCTTGTTCGGTGTTGTGTTCAAGCTTAAAGCTCTCTTCGCCCGAGTATGGCGTTTTTATATTGTGTGTGTGTGTGGGCTTATAATATTTTTCACTCCAAACAGGCTTCTTTCATCGCATTGAAATTAATGTAATATTTCCGATTCACGTTGTGGGTGCCGAGCGAATATCCACCTGTTGAAATTGAAATTACTCGCGGCTCTTCTTGTATCTCGTCGGATGTTTTTGTTGAGCGAGCGAAAGTCTTCTTTTTGTATTTGGGATTTCGGATAGCTCGTTCGCCGGCTCAAGAGCTTTCAAGCATATCAAATTTCAGTTTACACAGCCTCTTCAAATGTTGGAAAATTATCAAACTTTTTGATGGGGGGCTAATACTTATACTCTATATGATTTATTATAAATTTTTCATCGGTAATAGGATAACAATATATGAAATTAAATAATAGAAGTATGGTACTCAATCTGTAGACAAATTTCTTCTATTAATATTAAATCTATAAATGTAGGTAAAGCAAAAATATATATCATGTAAGATGTACTTCGAAAACGTTTTCTGAAAAAAATTCAATTAATTGAATTTTTTAATTATTCCAATTTTAATGTTGTCTCGGTTAAATTATTTTAAATGTACCGATGCTTAATATGTCTGATTTTCTGTCTAACATAGTGGGAAATATACCACAAAAAGTTAATAGCCCGTGTATTATGCGTTTTCTCCCACCCCATTCTGCCCGGTCCAAAGAAATTAGGTAGTCTATAGACTCAAAATGTAATAATATACTTTGTTTGATCGATATTTGTTATCAACGCAACCGTCGAAAATTTTGGTATAACCCGAACTTTGGGTACTTTTGTGAATAATATTTTCATTACTTCGAAATGAATAGAATTTTTTCGCTCGAGGATATTATTAATATTTTGCTCAAGTTTCGAGCGCTAAATTTGCATTTTTATTAAGTTGAAAATTAATGAAGATTTAAAATTGCGACCCCTCTCAGAAGTAACGAATGCGCACAATTTGTATATACTTTCTATGTATACATTGCATATTCCGACGTAATGAGAAAATATGAGAATTTCCTTCCGAGCGTTCTCCCTCTTCACTTTTTGCTCTCTCGATCTAGGGGTTGGAAAAACGAAGCTTCCACCCTGAAGTGCTGATTTTAGACACGACTACAAATCGTTGCATTTATTATGCAACATGTAATTGTGATCGTTCGCTAGCAAACCCGACCGAGCCCGTGCCTACCCCTATTTTTTATTGTAGTTTCTTTAATTTGTTCAAGTGCTTTTATCCCTTCCCCTTCCATTACGTATTACACTCTTATAAGCTTAATGGCGATGATTTATCTTGATTGAGTTTGATAAACCACCATCGAGTAGATTGTATTGTACGTTATGCCTCCTTTTTAAATAAATATTATGGCAGAAAAATAAATATAGTAGCATTTTTTTGGGTTTTTGTTATATATAATATGTGAACTTACTTGAATTTCGCGCGGTTTTGTCAGTTATGCGCAACACTTTGTACTCAAGTGCATCGTTATCTGCCATTATCGGTGACGTTATGCGTCTCATAATGTTCCGATTCGAATACTTTTGGGTCGTTATGGAATAATGCCAGAATGTTGACTCGTTTGTATTCATATACTTGGTCCTACCTAGCCTACCTAGCCTATGCCAACCTGCTGTGTCCTTTTTTGTAGAACCTTTTCTTTAATTTTAACTTCCAATATCAAATAAAACAAAATTTTGTTAAAATTATTTATTGTTTATGTTCAAATGTTATTAATGTATGCTAGAGTAGAGGTTGTGATTTCTCGACTATTCATGATTCTCGAGATTCGAGAATCTCATTTTCTCGGAATATTTGAATCTCGAGATTTAAGAATCTCGTTTTTTCGGAATATTTGAATCTCGAGAAATCGAGATTTTCTTTTTTGTTTCTCGAGATTCTCGAGAATTCTCGAAAATTTTTTTTTTAATATAGTGAATCGATTTTTTTAGCATATAAAATCGAAAACATACAAAATCAGAAGACTAAATATATATATATATATTATATTAGGGGTTCATAACTTTATTAAAGACATGACGATAGAAAGATATAGAGAAATACAAAAGAATATTGAACACAAAAAAGTGCAATCATATTTAAAAAAATCTCGAGTTCGAATTTTTGCATGATCATAAAACTTCATCCATTGTTACTACGTACAGAGATAAAGTAAAAATATTATAAAATAAGACATGAAAAGAAAAAAAAACAAAAATATACAGTAGTAAAAATAACAGTATGTTACAAAGAATTTTATAAAATTCCCAGTGTTGCCACCCGGCTTTGGCCGTGTTTTTGTGACCAAAAGATAACATACTGATTTAAAATAAAAATACTGGACATACCGGCCAAATAATAAAAATTCCGACCATCTATGTATGCATATTTAAATACTGACCTTAAATTTAATATGTCAGAAACCAATACACAAATACATAAATAATAAATCAAGCATCTCTTATGTGTGTTACAGTGGGGTCGTATTGTCAGTGAAAATATATTTTCACTGGCGTTTTAGTGAAATCATAACCCACTACTTTCCCATTAGTGACTAGTATATGTATATGTTACAGCGAAAGCATATTTCAAGTGAAAATATATTTTCACCAATTCAAGCAGTGAAAATGTATCAAACAATTAATTTACAACGTACTATCACCCCTAACAACCCAATCTTAAATGAATAGGGCCAACCCTAACGTAACCTAACCTAATCTAACCCTTAAATTATACCAACCCCAACAACCGAATCTTAAATGAATAAAACCAACCCTGAAAATGTAACTGGTTATAATTTCACTGAAATGTCAGTGAAAATATATTTTCACTGCTGTAATAATTTCACTGTGACATACATCATCATTTACAGCCATTCGCCATCCACTGCTGGATGAAGGCCTCTCCAACACGCTTCCACTCATCTCTGTTTTGCGCAACACTCATCCATCTCATTCCGCACATTTTCCTAATTTCATTCACCCATCTTCCTTGCGGTCTTCCTTTTACTCTTTTGCCTTCTCTCGGGTACCATTCAAGCACTTCTTTTGTCCACCTTTCGTCCATCCTCCTAGCTACGTGACCCGCCCATTGCCATTTCAATCTCTTCACTCTATCCACTATGTCCACTACCCTTGTCATATTTCTCACCCACGTGTTCCGCTTTCTGTCTTTCCTCGTTATGCCAAGCATACAGCGTTCCATACTTCTTTGAGTGCATTGGATTTTATTTAGCATCTTGGCGTTCAGTGTCCAAGTTTCACATCCATACGTCATCACTGGCAAAACGCATTGATCAAAGATCCTTTTCTTCAGGCAGAGTGGCATTTTTGATTTAAAAACAGCATTCATCCGTCCAAATGCACTCCATCCTAATTTCATACGTCTCTTTATCTCTTCATTTTTACTACCAGACATGTCGATTATTTGACCTAAATATAAATAACTATTTACTACTTCTACTGGTTTATCATCTAAGGGGATGCTATCAGGCATGCAATAACTATTGAACATTAGTTTAGTCTTATCTACGTTAATTTTTAATCCTACTTTTCTACTTTCCCTGTCCAGCTGTGTTAGTCTGATAAGTAGGTCAGCTGAATCACGAGCTACTAAGACTATATCGTCTGCGAACCGAAGGTGACTCAAAAAGCGACCATTGATGCTTACTCCGGCTGTATCCCAATCCAAGTTCCTGAAAACTCCCTCAAGCACCGCATTGAATAACTTGGGCGAGATTGTATCTCCTTGTCTTACTCCTTTTCCTATGCTAAATCTATCTGTACCTGAAAAAATTTTAACCGAAGCTGTGGCATTCTTATATATTGCAGCTAACAGTCCCACATAGGGTTCCGGCACTCCCTGTGTTTGTAGAGCGTTAAGTACTGCATTATGACTAACTGTATCGAAGGCTTTCTCATAATCGACGAAACCTAGGCACAATGGCCGTTGATATTCGTTGGCGCGCTCGATTAGTTCGCCAACTACTTGGAGGTGGTCCATTGTGCTGAAATTTGCCCTAAACCCTGCCTGCTCTATAGGTTGGTTCTCGTCGAGGATATTCTTCAGCCTTTCTGTAATAACCTTCGTGAAGAGCTTGTAGACCGCTGAAAGTAAACTAATGGGTCGGTAGTTCTTGATATCGCTTTTGTCGCCTTTTTTGTGTATTAAAATGATAGTTGCGTTATTCCATCCTTCTGGTATAGCTTGGTTCTGGATGCATTTGCTGAAAAGCCTAGCTAAGATATTAATTAGGGGGGGGCCGCCACATTTTAGTAAGTCAATGGGAATATTATCTTCCCCTGGGGTTTTACCGTTTTTTGCAGTTTTTAGCGCGGCCTCTACTTCGCTAGGCAATACTGCAGGAACCCTTTGGCCGTGTGTCGAATCCGGAGCGGGAAATTGACCGTTGTTGTTCCCGTAAAGTTTTGCATAGAACGTATAAACTCTGTCTATGATCTCTTCTCTATTCCTAATTATTACTCCGCTCTCTGATCTGATTGCGATCATTTGGTTTTTGCCTAAGAAAAGATCTTGTTTGCACTTTTTCAGGCTACGGTTATTCTTAATGGTATTTTCTATTAGCTTGCTGTTAAAATCCCTGACATCCCTGACTATTCTCTTCTTAATTTCCTTATTTACTAGATTGTATTCTTGCTTATTATTATCCCTATCTAACTTCCTTTTATGCTTAATTAGATTTTATGTAACTTAAATATGGTGTGATTTCGCTGTAACATCTGTATATGTATGTACATACATATATGATGACCGATGACCTTATATACATATTAAAATACCTACACAAAATTATTTACGAGTTAATAAGTATATAAATTAGTTAGTTTATTGAACAAAAACGTGAAGCGATAAATTTAATAAACGATTTCTTGAGAAACAAGAATCTCGAATTTTCGTAATGAAATATTCTCGAGAAATGAGAATCTTGAAATTTCACAATAAAATATTCTCGAGAAACGAGAATCAAAATTTCTCGAGAATTCTCGAGAAATCTCGACACAAGATTTCTCGATCACAACCTCTATGCTAGAGTTCTTTCACTTTCGCTTTCGTGGTCACTTTCATCGTGGTTACCATCACTTTTGTGGTGGTAATTTTGAGTGTCATCTCTTACTTCATGGTTTGAAAAGATTTTTATATTTTTCTAATTAGCTGTTATTTTTTTGTGTAAAAGAGCTCAAGAAGCTCCTTGGATCTTCTCAAGATGTAAACAGGGAAATATCGTTATTAAGGCACGGGGCTGCACTCTTTGGAAGATAAAGATCCCGTTTTTACTAAAAATCTTTAAAAATGAAATTAAAAAAAAAGCACAAGACTTGTATTGAGGTATGATGTGACTCAAAATGTTTTAAATCAGAGTCACGCAACCTTTTGGTATTTGCGGAATACGTTGTTTACGACTCGTAGAGTTTGTCAGTTACGTACATACATATGTACTTTATCGGCGGTCGCTAGCTAGTCCCTACATACATACATACATAGGTGACAAAACGTTAACTAACATCGGTTTTCTCCCTCACTCGCGATCACGCTCGCATGCGTTAGATCAAAGTGGTGCTTACGGTACTAAAAGGGCCGCAGCCACCAGGTTGCGATGCTCTGTTCTAAATGATATGAGCTATCAACCCTTTAAGGCTTTGCACTTAGTTTCACAACATCCTGTATAAGGGAATCCGAACTGAAATTGGAACCGGAAATCGGAATTGGAAATCGGAACTGAAAAAGGAATCTGGAACCGGAACTGATAAAGAAATCTTTTCTTTAAATTTCTTTAGACACATTTCTTTTAATTTTTTTTATTTAATAACTTAATATGTCAACACCCATGCGATGATATTTTATCGGGTACAACACTACATATTGTTAAATATAATATCAATTAGTACTTACATACATATGTATATGTATATCGGAATTTATTTACAGAAATTTTATTTCCTTAGTTTTTGTATATGAAATCTGCTTTGATCACGTGAAAAGTTTTCGGAATCGAAATTTGGGAACATTTCGCCTAAAAGGCAATACGACCGTTAGTGTTTATTATTCTCAACAGGGGAGAAGAATCAATTTCAACTTATGTACGTCTTTTCTACGCGAACGTGATATGCGCTACGGCTACGAAAGACGTCCGCATTTCAACATTTCATAAGTTGAAATACGTGTACTACTCTATTTTCTCCCTTCTTCGAATAATAAAAAAAAAACAGAATTGCAAAAACTTGTATAGAATTTTAGGAAAAAATTCATTCGTAATCGGATATAAAGCACGGCTTAGCTTCGACGTTGATCCTTTTTACCAAAATTTAATTGAACGTTTCGTGTACGAGCCAATTTTCCATTAGTTATTTCTACGTTGTCCTTGTGCTTTAATTAAGGACAGTGCCCTTTTCCAGGACCCCAAAAGAATATTCTCTGTGTGTCGTTACGTGCTTTATCTTATGTACATCGGGAAATTCAGTGGAGAACGTGCGTCATTCTTCGCAAGTTATTCACAACAACGTAGGTGTTTACGTAAATATGTATATAACTTTGTATGCACATACATATATACATATCCATATAGGTATAATACATACTCGTATGTGTACTTTGAACATTGTGTGCATCTTTTTGTGATCGCCCGCTGTCTATCATCGAATTTTGAGGTTTTTCTTTCTTTAAAGCCGGAAACACTCACTCAGTCCAATAATCGGATGACATGTGCCCTTTCCCGAGGCTTTTAAGGTTGGAGGCTTTTCGGCGTGAACAGAGTTTCGGCTCTCGTTGGAAATAATCCCGGTTTTTTCACGTGCGACTTCACACCTAAAGAAATATGCGGACCGCAATTCGAAATCAATCGAACGCTCGCTCGGATGCATA
This sequence comes from Arctopsyche grandis, assembly GCF_051622035.1. Classification (NCBI taxonomy): domain Eukaryota; kingdom Metazoa; phylum Arthropoda; class Insecta; order Trichoptera; family Hydropsychidae; genus Arctopsyche; species Arctopsyche grandis. The sequence goes on from NC_135355.1 coordinate 17,241,465, forward strand.
ATGCGATTTCCTTCTTTTTCCCATACTTTATTTTTTTATTCAAACGCTAATGCGCACTTGGAAATTTCTGCGCTGAGTTGTAGTTCGAATCTTATTTGAAAGCTGACTTTATACTGATTACACTGAGCAACAAAAAAAAAATAATTTATAAAATAATACAATAATTTACATAAATGCTTATTTGTGTTAGTTATATGTATGCGTTTGTCTGGGATTAAAATCCAAAGTTTTCATCAAAGGTCCACCAAAATTTTTGAATATGTATTTACATACTATCTCATCGTATTATTAGAACCTAATGTACATACATATATAATGTATGTATGAACAATAGCGATAAAAAAATGTGTCCACTTACGTGTTTTTATACAGTTTGTAATCATTAAAATCATTTAGTTTAATGAAAAATGAAGGTTTAATTCAAATAAATGTTATTTTGATGTTTTTAGAAATTTTCATTTTCAAAGGCTAAAAGACACACACTGTGTGTTTTGTTAGTGTGTGTATTTTGGGAATTTTTGAACTGAACTGAAGTTTCAATATTTACATACATACAATATTAGATCCATTTTCCAGTACCAACTCTCTTCTTATCGATCTTGGTCTTTCTTGGTTTTGCTGACACTTTCTTTCGTTGTATAGTCGAAAAATTTGATCCCCTTTTTATGCAATTAATTACGTACATCCTACTGCATCTTACCCGATTAGTGATAGTCCGCCAACTGACGTGTTTTAATGCCAAAGCCAAAATTTCGACCTTTTGCGCTGAAGTAAATTTTGCGTATTTTGACATATTTTTCGGAAATAGTACCGCTAATGATGTTAACGAGCTAGAAGTTACGGCGAAACTGGCTAATATATGTATAATAGAAGAGGGCATTGAAGGATTCCAGAGCATTGATGGATCACAAAGAAAAATAAAAATAAAAGGGCATTGAAGGATCCCAGCAAAATAAAACGGCATTGAAGGATCCCAAAGCGCAACAAAAACCGTATACCCGATTCGAACGAAAAATTAGTGGACACATTTTTATTGACTGCTAATCTATGTACATACGTTTTTAAGAGCTTTTATTTTAGTATTCAGATACAACACCGGCTAGTATCTGAATACTAAAATAAGCTTGTAAAAATATTTTGCATACAAAGTTTTAGTTCGAGGATTATAGGGCAATTTAGCTGATTTTGTATAATATTTCCATAATGAAAAAGCCACCCGTTGAATCAAAGTACACAACATTAGTACCTACTAGTATTCTTGATAGTTTGGAATGAATATATCGTTATTGAAGCAATTGAGTTTTAATGAACGATTTTATTTTTAAAAGCTAGGACATTATATCATATTGTTTTCTTATTCTTTTCATACAGGATGTACATATCTATTGGGATGTCATCGATAACTTATTTTACTTTTTTGCGCTTTGTTGCATATAAAATTTCCACTTTACGGAAATGCCATTTGATATACCTGAAAATTCAACGTGAAATATCATCTTCACATCTATTTTTATACTTTTAAGGTTTCATTTCTTTGGCGGATTTTTTTCGCTTTTCTTTTGCTGCAATCAGCAATATACTAGAATTAATGTCATCACCCCCAATCAGCGAAGACACCCTTCTTTTTTTGTGCACGATCTTCGCCATTGTTGTTTCCGTTACCTTCGCAAGATTTTCACCACCAGCCCCGTTCCTAAACGGCATTTCCTCTCTCTCTCTCTCTCTTTTGCCTTTGTCAATTTTGTGCGGCGGTAATAATAGACACACGAATATAATATGTACGTCCATATAACACGTGTCACGCTAGAGGGTATTTCCTCACACCCCTCAGATTATAGTGGTTCCTTTGACGCATTTGTCCACAGGGTGCCTCCTCGTTCGATCGAATCACACCTCAAACGAATAACGTGTGATCGCCTTCGCCAATTTAATCGATTTCACATCAATATATTTTGTCGTTACTTTTTATGTACTTACGACATCGTCCTATCCCATATTTTCGTTTCCCTCTATATTGTGTCTTGATATTTTCCCGCTAGTGAATCGAAACCCAATCTTGTCCCTAAACAAGTCTCATTGGCCTGTATTATGATCCGCTGTTTATATAAAATTGATTGCTATTTACTCACTCTGTGCAAGTATTATTAAAATATAAATACATATCATATATATGTATAATATCGCTATTCTGTGTGTCTGGTGTCTGTATGAGATAACACTCGCCGTACCATAATAGTCGTTTCGATTCGACATACATATGTACGTCACAGCTAAAACACATCCAACAAAACGTATATGCGATTACAATAAAAATAGAAAAAAACTCCTATACATATATACTGATCGCAACTAATGTTTCCACTTGGCAGAGAATTTACCACCAATTGAAAATTTATTTAATTAATTTTTATATTGTTGTTTTATATTGTTTACATGTAGGTAGGTAGGTAGTTTTTGCCTTTTTTTCATATTAAACAATTGAATATAAATATTAAATTAAATATATTTAAATTCAGGTATTTGAAAAAAATTCGACCGCGTGGGGATCGAACACATGACCGACGATACATTTCTTTTATTTATTTTTATTTAATAATTTAATATGCCAACACACATGCGATGATATGTCATCGGGTACAACACTAGTATTACAATAATCGTATATGTATACATATGCATGTACATACATACATATATGGAAGAAATTTTATTGTCTGAATATCCCTTAAAAATAAAATCTGCATATGTATGTATGTATATACAGGATACACAGACAATGCGCACGCGCAGACTATCGACTGACACTTGTATGTAGATACAAAGTGCATACGTCACAACAACAATGTGCAGTTTTTTAAACGGTGCTAAATTTTTACTAACCTCTTCTTACTTTCACTTATGATTACTATTAAGGAAAAATTTTGCTTCTTATCCGACCGTTTTCATACTTCGCCATTTTGCTCAATTTGTTTATCAATATACATACATATATGTAAGTGGAAGTATCATCCGCCATTACGATGGTGAAAAATAATCGTAATAGACACGTTTGAAAATACTGCATCGCATCACACGGTGACGTTAATCGTCCAAAATATTCGTTCTCATTGTTCGTCCATGTACTTACGCGGCCCAAACCTCTTAATAATACATTTAATTACATTATTTTAAGCCGGGATCATAATTTTGATTGAAATCCCAATCATTGAAATCTTTTTGATTGAAATCCTAATCATGAAATAGAACCACATTTTATATATTTATACATTTATAGATTATATGGTCGTACATTTGTTGTTGAAATATTGTTCAAATTGCCTTTTTATTTTATTTTTTATTATTTATTTATTTTATTTAACTATTTTATTTTATAATTATTTTTTATATTTTAGTACACTACTTTTTTACTACAGTTTTTTTTTTAATTTTATAATTATCAAATACACGAATGCGTATATTTGGTTACCAGTGTATGTATTTTTTAGTAGGCAGTGTATTTACTTTTTAAAAATACGTAATTCAGTTGTAAAGTTTTCGCATGTGAAACATTTTTATGATTAGAATTAACAAAATATCAGTTTATTTGAGGTACACATATGTACATACATCATCTTAAAATATTTTTGTCTACTTTAATTTTTTTTTTCAAATTCAATAGGGGGCACTTATGTACATATGTAACATTTTATGCATCGTAAAATAGTCAGAGTTATTAATTAGACAAAAAAGATAAAGAATTATCATATTACTTTGGAGACATTTTGATTTAAGTTTTATTGATCCAGAACTTGATATGTATAAAAAGTTTACCGAAGAAGGGACCAATAAATTTGTTAGATAAATTGAATTATCCCGTTATTTTCCCTATGGTTTACTATTTTATATGTCTGTATACATTTCTAAGGTTGCTTTGCATTGCCGTAAACCTTGTGTTTCTTTCTTTTAAATTTGTATTTCTTTAGAAAACTTCCAGCAGTCAAGTCGAAAGATCCCAGTATTTATCGTATAAACACGTCCATCTAATGTTTTCCCGTAATACGCTAATGGACTTTTTTTCTAAATTGCGATTAGCTATCGTGTCACTATGAGATCAGTCGTTGATGCAATCATTGACATCAGCGTATATTATGGTACATCTGTTTTATTAATCATCATACGGAATTGTTCATACTTCGCGAATTATATTTACCAACAAAGTAAAGCCGCACCCATTACGGGTAAACTTGTTTGGCTCGAACGTGACTGGAATTGAAAATTTTCAGAGTTTTGACTCATTTGCGTACGACTAACTAAACACGTGCTGGGGCTAAAAATTAATCAATCACTCTACATCATTCAAGTTGAAGTCTTTGTGTGCAGTGCTTGACCCCTTGTTTCCATAATTTTCCCCCTTGTCCTCGTTTGACCGGTGGGTTGATTGACGTTTCACCCTCCGAATTTTTTCCCGCGTTTACTCCTAAAAACCTTTTTATTTATGCAAATGTGAAAGGGTCATCATTCGTTTTTAATTGCTCCTATCCCGGTGGTATTCTGAGCTCACAGCTGCAAAAAAAAAACGTGTCCGAAATACAGGACTCGGCGAACGGAAAATATCATCGCGTCGACGTCTCGACAGTTTAAAAAAATTCCGAATTCGAATTACGCGAACAGAAGTGGTCGTCCTTTTTGCGGTCGTTTTCCCGACGGGTACTCCTGTTTTATCGCTTCATATATAAAATTTATGCGGAGGTGAAACCCGCTATGGTTTTTCTTCGAGTATTATTATTTGTACCAAAGCGGTTTGTGCGGAAACACTGACGCAAGTAGTGCGCGGGGTGGTTCACCCATAATGAAATGCGCATTATTTACGCCTTTCTTCACGCTATATGTGTTATATCATATTTTTTCGTTTTTACTTTATTTTTTTACTCACGGTGATCTCGACTTTTCTGTAGGGGAAGTTACAATTTTGACGGAGACGTAATACCCCTTCCCCTAAGAAGGTTACGTATTCATGAGCGAGAACAGTCTTTCAGAACTCGCTAAAATATTCTAAACATTTTTCCAAAACACATTATCAATGAGGCGGCTCCGAGTTTGTGCGAGTCTTATGAAATTTGCAAGCATAAAAGGTTTGTCGTGGGTAAGAAAATTTGCAAGCATAAAAGGTTTGTCGTGGGTAAGAAAATATATTTTATATGTTTTAATGAATTCCCCCAAGTTCTGTATTCCCCTGTGAAAGTATAATTTCACTAATAGAAATATACTTTCGCCAACTCAGTCTTTGAAAGCATATTACATAATAGATTTATAATCCGATCCGCCTCTCACCACAAACCCACCTGTTAATATCGTTGCTATAAAATTTCGAAAGAGACTTTGTAACTATGTATGTACGTATGTTAGGTTTGTTAAGAACGTCGAAAATAAATGTAAGTTTCTATGACGACGATATCGATACCATTGAATTTTTTTTTCGATTCAAATGAATTTAATAAAAAAACAAATGAATGTTTACTATTAGATTGTTTTGCCATGTTTAAGCTGTTTTTTTGACCACCCGACTCCTTTTTTATTCTCTAAAACGCGAGTGAAAATATCCTAGTATGAAATCACTTTAACATATATGTACATACATATGTATATTAAATTAGTAGGTGCGTATTAGAAATCGTGGACGGGAATAGCGGTCTGCAGATTGGAGTGAAAAATTCAGGGTTGTGGAGTCGGATCAAAATTTACTGACTCCGGTTTTATTTTATAATTCGACTCCGACTCCGAATTGGACTCTAAACTCCGATTCCAAATGGAAAGAATTTAGTAAGATGGACTTTTCTTGCAAGAAAAGGATTCTCCTCGAAGGAATAAAAAAAATCATTAAATACTGACATGTAACCCATTTTATTGAATTATTGGTGTAAATAAAAGTAAGTATATACATTCATAGTACATACATATGTACATATATATGCATGATTTTCATACACAATAAACGTCAAACAACTCGAAAAAGCGGACACTTGAAACGCATTGTATACGATATTTTATCTCCAATGTAATGGCAGACGATACACTAATGTATATTGATGACCAAAATGAGCAATATGGCAAAGTATCAAAACGATCGGATAAGAGATAAGAGATATAAAAAATGACTTATTAAAAGAAGACTATGTGAAACGTAAAGGAGGTTAGTAAAAACATGAATTTAATAAGAAAATGAGAATAAAAAAAAAGTACGGGACGGAGGAAAAATAGGTTTTGGCCAGAACGCATCAAAATACATATGTAATTTAAATTAATATTTTTATAAAGAAATTATTAAATTTAAAATTATTAGTCGCTTTAATTTAATGAAATTAGAGACTAGTTGACGCCTACCGTAATACTATTAATTAAAAAAAAAAGTAATAAAAGTCGGAGTCGTTTGATTTTTTACGATTCCGACTCCGCTTGAAATGCTCCGACTCCATGACTCCGACTACACAGCAGTGGAAAAATGAAACGTGTTGTTTGTAGCGGTAGAAGTAGTGCCAGTTTCTGATGAATCAACGGAACAATCCGCTGACTTTTTGTCTATCGGTGGATTAATCTTGAGATCTTATGAGATTAATCTGTTTCAATTCTGATCGTTGATTAGATAGCGCTGGTCACCTAATAGGCCCATTCTCCATGTTACAATTTCAATATTCCTAATTTTAAAAATTTAAAATATTCAATAGCATAACCAGGTGTCAATGGATGAAGGACCAAAAACACCCACTTTATCCACTGACTGATATATGCACATACATAAATGTACATATGTATGTACTTCTTCCTACGTTATTATTCGCTTATACAAGTGAACGCTTGTTTTGGCATGATATTATATTGTATTTTAAATTGAGAGTTGTCACATAATATTCGTTAATATCTGCTATAAATCTCGCGTTTTGTGTGAAATTCATTACATACGCAAATTAAACGCTTTCGATCGCTTTTGAGAGCTTTCGAAAGTCCGCGCAGCATCAGGTGTGAGCTCGATGGCAAACATTTGCTTCGCGTTCGCGTAATCTTTTTGCGAATTTTCCAATACAAATTTATTGCCTGAAACGTATTTGTTCGTACGCAACTTCCATAAATTATTTTGCATTTTCGTACAGCTTTGTACGAATGCATGGGGGGGGGGAGGTCCCATCTGTTGTCGTCCTCCCTTTAATTTTATAAACGAGTATAGTTTACTTTTTATTATTTAAGAGTTTTTTACTCAAGTTGTATATGTATAATTTTTCTTAATAACCTCATCCAATTTGTTCTGGCGTTTTATTAAATTTTTATTATTATTATATATAGGAAAGTGAGGTTAATATATATTTCCGGTAAACTGGAGTTTCTCGTGCTCAGGGCCGTAGAAAATCCGAACCCCGGTGCAAATTTGAAAATCCGCCCCCCTTTGACCCATTTTAATAAAAAAATGTGACGTGGGTATTTCAATTCATATCTTTGTTAGTTAATACAAATATATTTCATATTATTTTATATATGTACATAAATACAATACAGTGAAACAAATGAAATTAATTAAATACAACAATAAACTATAACAACACAACATGAAAAATTAAATAATTAAAACATATGTACACACGTTAAAAAATAATTTCATTTTAAAAATATAATATAAATAAAATACATGAAAAAAAAATTAAACATATAACATAAAAAATCGTAAAATATCAACTTATGTATATTATTTATGGAAAAGCAGGTACATAGTAGGTAATGATGTATTGAATTTGGGATGATTTTTTCTGTGAGAGCTTTTTAAAATGTCTATATACATACATATATGTATGTATATACTTCAGATCGGGGTCTACCCCATGGGATCGAATTAGAAATGCACGAAAAACCAAATATCGGAGGCCAAAGATCGAAAATCGAAAGATCTTAAGTCGAAAGATCAAAAAAAAGGGTGTATGATAAACGGTACATACTCGCGTACATCCTCACTTAATTTGCGCGAGCAGGATACAACAGGAACAAGAGGAACAGGCTTTTCCTCCCGTATTAATGTGCGCGCGCAGAATCTCGTATTTTTAACTGTCCGCTTGTTACCTGCTTGAATCAGCCAAGAGTTATTTTACTAATTTGTTTTGGATATTTTGACGAGGGAACCGACCATTCTGAACACCATAACAGATCTTTCTCTAAATTTTATTATGCCATAAGTAGGTAAAATCTGTTACTCGAAAACAGTTATACCATTTTGCTTAGTGTCCAAAAAACCCTTAGAGTATAAAGGCCAAATAATGCTTTTATGCTTTTGCTAAAAATGCACATATTATTCGAATTCGCACCCGGACCCGGGCTATTTGCATACCCTTTCACCCCTCTCGTCGGCCCTGCTTGTGGTTGCTGTATGTTGCATAGTTTTGTTCAATTTTGTGTTAAAATCTAATTTTGTATGTTCGCTTAAGATTCGTATTACGTATTTTAGTCGTTGTTTTTGTCGTTTAATTTAAGCTCAAGCGTTATATTATATTTAAATGATTGGATTAAAACGTGTCCAAAATATAATTATATTCATTTAATGAAATACGGGAAAAAGGTGTCAGTCCTTCCTCCTCTTACGTTTATTTACCGAAAAAAAAAAAAATTCACGTATAAAACGATTTCACCGCCGAGGATTACGTCACGTAAGGATCCCATTCATCATCTTTTCGTTATCATTCATCTTAATGCACCCTATTATCATTCTTTTTGAAGCGTCTGTCACTTTCTTCACACTCGTTAATCTGACTGATGGCTCGGTTCGCTTCGACTCGAGCGCTTTTCCGATCATCATCATTCTGACTTATAAATGACAATTATAAAATGTACTATATGTACATACATACATATTTATGTCTACACATTTTATTACTCCACCAATTTTCTGTGTTCTATTTCCTCTTGTGTTTGGTTGTAATTGTATTATATGTATGTATATGTAATATGAAAAAATATTAGAATGTCAATTGTATAAAGATGCGTTGTAAGACTAAAAATGATTTTAAAATACTATCATATATGTATAATAATTGAAATATGAACTTTTAAAGTCTATATGTATTATTATACATACATATGTAGTTCACGTGCACAGCGGAGAGTTGGGCATATGAAATATTGATTTTTCTTTACTACCGGTTCAACAACCGTTTCTTATAGTTTTTCCAGAATATTCATATCATACATGAGAAGTTAACGTACATATGTATGCATGTACAATGACTTATCTCTATTTATGCATCTTATCGATGGCCTTATGTACATATGTATGTATAGGTATATATATGTTGCATAGTTTTGTTCAATTTTGTGTTAAAATCTAATTTTGTATGTTCGCTTAAGATTCGTATTACGTATTTTAGTCGTTGTTTTTGTCGTTTAATTTAAGCTCAAGCGTTATATTATATTTAAATGATTGGATTAAAACGTGTCCAAAATATAATTATAATCATTTAATGAAATACGGGAAAAAGGTGTCAGTCCTTCCTCCTCTATATTTATACATATATTATTAATTTAGAATATACCATATAATAAAAATGTTGTGCGACTTCGTAGACCCTAGGAGTGTTCTTTGTCTAGTTATCGGATATTCTTTCTTTGATCCTTTTTTATATTTAAATTTGGCCCTATTTGTTAATTATACTTTGTTTAATTAATAAAAGAGGTCGATTTTCGTTGTGTACGTTAATTTGATGTCGCTTTCTTATGTCACATTGATTATTCTCGTGTTGTGAGACGATGCTTTAACTATCCTCCATTTTATTTTAGTAGGCAGACGACCGGCGCCCACAAACCCTCCTCCTTTGTCATCCATCTGAACTTAATTTCTGTTGAACTTTTGCTCGGCCTATCGTTAATATTTTGATTCAACTCAATCCCCTTTCAAAATGCCCTGAAATTTTTTTTTGTTCGGCTCCTACTTTTAAATTGGTTTGAGTGTTTGATTATATTGCCATGTGAATGAATGTCTTTTTCAAAATTAGGTACTATATATGTCTTAATAATTTCGCATATATGTACATACATACGTACATATGTACATATTATATGTATGTATAATATATGATATCTTATTCTTATTCATATCGCATATCTTCCCCGTACCGATTCGCCGCGTTATGCATGCATATTTAAATTATGCTAGTCATAATTAAATATTCATATTTAACATTTGAAATAATAAGCTACACGCTCTGCCAAATATTTAACGTACCGCGTATTTTGGATTGTGTAATATAATATCATTGGAAAATTTAATTAAATGTAGAATGTTTGTATGTACATGGCGTTTAAAAAATCAGTGAATATGAATATGAATATTAATTATTTCTAGTTTTTCGATATACATATGTACATACTCTTAATTCTATAATACATACATATGTATATTCACATTCATCTTAGAAATTTCCCAAACGTAGATGTACGTTGGGATATATATTTTTTAATATTCTTGTGAAAGTATTTAAATTTCATCAAAATGACAATCCTCATTTATTTTGCATTTAAAAGCAATAACATCCCTCTTAATCTGGATTCCTTTTCGATATTGCAGTTCAAGGCTCTTACTCTTTCGATATTAAGTATACTGAATATCTTCCTGGCCATAACTGGCGGATGTTATCTTGGTCTTTTTCCCTTTTACAAAATTTGTATGCAGAGGGTGTTAGTCTTCAGATCGTATATTCGAGATTACATTGCCTGTATAGCTTTCGCTCTAAACCAGCGCCTCTGAAACGGTCGAGATATATTAAAATGTAATGTTATAGATAGGCCAGCATTTTCGTCGGTCATTTCATGTTTTCTTTTTTGTCAAAGTGATGTTTTTGTCGGTTTTTCGTTGGCGGCTGGAATGTTTGAGAAAGTTTTACTCGGCAAGGCTGGTGTAAGAAGTTTTTCATCGTACATACGTCGGTCGGATAACTAGTTTTCCCTTTTGCCTTTTCCCATGGGTTGTGTTGCGTTGAGGGAAGATCCCCTATACGCTGGTTTATAGTCTTTTCTAGTGAACCGAACCCGTCGTGCTCTATTACGGTCGCTGAAATGCCACCGTTTGAACTTTTCGATGAATTGCTGTGCGCAAAAACCTATCTCGTATTATATATTTTTTGCGATTTTCAGACCCTATCTACAGAGTAAACGAAAGAAACGTAATATTTTAAACTTTAATATACGCATTCGGCTGTAATTTTCCGCAAGGCGATTACGCGCGCGAAAATTTTCACCCCGGCCTGAAATAAATCCAGCGCGGTGAGCGTTTTTGGAAAAACCATTAGAAGAAAATTGGTTGGAAGAGGAAAACGGCCCAATTTCTAAAGAGCTCGTCGCTTGTGCGGCCCAACGTAGACGCTATTTTAAGATTAATTATTACGCGTTTTTACGCTATCAGCAATTCTCTTATGTCCTCTTATACATGTATGTCCATTATTTAAAACTGCACATAAGTGAATAGCTCATTTTTAAAATATACGTAAAACAGAAAAAAAATATTAAGAAGAAGAACTATCAAATATTTTAGGAATTCGTCAAGTAAATTTTTTAAAAGCCTTTGGCGTTACTTATTGATTTGAAAAATATAAAGTTTAATCACTTTATTTGAAAAATTCATAGTGTTAAAATCTGTTTCATTGAACGTTATGGAACTAATTATACTACAATTATTTTATATAATTTAAATAAATCGGCTATCAGTATTCTTGTATAACATGTTTTTCAATTATTCATGTGATTTAATGTTCTGATTATGATTTAATGTTCTTTTATCAAATGAAAATTCCTGTTTCTCCCCACAGTAAATATCACTATTTTTATTATTTTTTTAGTATCAATTAATTTAATTCCCCCCCCCCCCCCCCCAAGTTAATACGCAAATCCTTATTCAATCCAAGTATAATATAAATAAGGGTTCCCAACTGGCAAGTAAAAACTAATAAAAATATATTTTGAAAACATTTTCAATTTTCTTAAATAATCATAATAGAGCCTCGATACTAAGGTTAAAAATTTAATACAAAACCATTTAGAACAGCGGTCGCCAATATTTATGGCCTCACTGACCACCAGATTCATAATTTAATAATCACTTACATATGACATTTTGAAAAAAAATTATTGGTATACATTTGAAATGTTGATCAAAAAGCATCCATTTTATTTATATGAAATAGATATGTACACTCAGGATACTATCATCAACAGTGTGAACCCTGGTGGAAATTAAAAATGGTTTAACAAAGGAGGTATGTACAAATCAGAAAATTTAGCTATGAATAAAAATAAGTACCCATTTAATTTAAAACCCACAAATTTACAAAAAATATGGCCAGAAAATAATATTTTATTTAGCGCCGCAGATCAATTTTGCTTACTAATTCTTGAAATATCATTGCAGGGTGCTTTCTCTTTACAAAAATTAAAGAAAAGAAAACATTTTGAGCATATTTTACAAAAGAGAGAGTGCAAAAGAACTTTGTCACAAAAGAGAACATGTTCTCTTGAAATGGAACCTGTTGGAAATGCTAATATAACTTTACTCGTAGTTTCACATAATGTACACTTTATATCGGTTGGGAAAAAATTCAGTGTTGAAAGGTAAACGTTCATTGAGATGCAACGCGCGTCTCCCGTCCAAATTCGTAGGTCAGATGTCTGACAGTTCGATCGCACATAATTCGTCTCGAGGGTTGGGGTACCAACCCCGTCGTCTTGGCATTAAATGGAACCTATCGGGAATTCGACCCTCAACGAGTGTTATATTTCGATCGCTTCCCGAGTTTTCATTTTACCAATCGAAATGTCAACGTGTCGACCGATTAAATTTTCACAATACTTTATATTTATTTTGGGGAGTTAGAAGTTTTTCGGAAGCGTGTTTAAAACGCAACTGTCGGTTCTCTTAAAAGTAATTTTATGTCGAAAACCCGAAACAAAGTCTCTAATGGACCATCAGGACAACGCTGGGGTGCAATTTCGTAGAAGTCGGTCCACTGTTTAAATTTCGTGTGTGCAATATTACAGGTTTGTCTCCCCAGTATATAAAAATTAATATTATATGGCAAGTGTACTCGTATCGTTTGTATGTACGTTCAGTTTATTATAGGAGTATCTTTTATATTGCTATAAATTTCTTCATGCTGTATAAAGGGAAGCGTTGAATTTAATTAAGGGGTTTTGTTCTTTCGTTAATATGGCGTGAAGTCAGTCTCTAGACCAGTGGTTCTCGCGTGAAATTTTACTGTGGCCGCATAATTGACATAAGGGTTTGTGGCCGCATATGAGAACCACTGCGCAAGACTCTTGTTTGGTATGGATGTAAAGGGGAAGTTCGTTTTCGAATCGTTTTTACTCTTCATCTTCTATTGTTTATGTACAGTTGTGCTTGTTTTTAATTATATCCGTTTTATTGACATATTTGTATATGGAATTTGTACAACACTGTCTCACGAAAATTTGCAATATACAAATGTATGTATAAGGTACGTAGTTTTGCCAACAAGGAAATAAAAAAGAGCTTGCAAAAAGCGGACATTTTTTCAAAAACATTTAATTGTATAAAAAATTTATGATCACTAAATTCATAATTTTGTATCCCATTGACTGATTAAATTAGAAAAAAATATATACATTACTAAGATAATTATGAAAGAACCTCCGTTTTATTAAAAGCTTTTTATATGAAATGCACATTGTGGCGTATCGGCTTCGGTGTAAAACTTGAAAATTAGGCCCCCTTTATATAATAATGAATTGAGCCTATATGAAATAATTTGTAGATACTTTTTACAAATACATTTAATAATCATTAGTGGCTGAATTATGCTATTTGAATTATACGAAAAAATCAGTTTAAAAATTAGAAAATTCGGGTAATAAAAGTAAGTGCTAATTTAATCCAATACAAACTCAAATTTCCAAAAACTATTTTCAGAAAATAATATTGCAGTTTTTTACTAATTCTTGAAATCTCATTGTTTATTTTGCATTTTAACTTTCACTTTCACCATTAGAAAAATGGTATTAAGAAACGTTTTGTTTTACAAAATAGTGTACCGTGAATTACATATAATTAATTACCACTCATAAATTAAAAGTAATCAGTAAAAAGAAATATTGGTTAGATCAGGTTTTAATTTTTTAAATTTTCTTATAATAACATCGTCAATAGCGAGATTAGCGAAAAAAAGTAATTTCCTTTCTCACAATCTCTTTAATTTATTTATTTTTCTTCTGCAGGAGAGGTTCCTTTCCCAAACTGACTACAATTTTATTTCTAAATGAAGCCTTTCTTTTACTGATAACATACATACATTCATTGTAAATATTTTTCATTTATTCGTTGTATTAAAATTATCATATTTATCATCTTGTGATATCATATCAATATCAACTTAATAGATATTGCAAGAAAACAGAATAATGGGTTCGTCGTTCCTTTATACGAAGTGTTTGCCCGCCGGTTTTTGTGCATGCAGTTCGTGTAGTGGTAACACTGGATAGGACAAATTTTGCCAAAAGAATTACGCAGTTCGAACGCTTCAAATTAATCACTACGAACGAACTATGAAATTATAAGAATTTATAACACAATGTGAACTTACAATTGCGTAAATTGATGAAAAAAAACCCGACTATAGAAAAAATTATTTATTTTTCTCTTCCACTAAACTGCACCAAAAAACATGCGCCGCTGAAATATAAATGATTATACTATAATTTTTTTGTCAAAAACTATGTGTTTTAAAACTATCAAAGCTTTTACCTAGTGGATTTGATTTTTAAACTTGCTATATTGCAATACATATAAGTATCAGCATATAAGGGTTAAAAACAGTGGCGGCTCGTGGATATGATGATTGGGGGTGCTGTGGTAGATTAAAAATCAGTAAAAGTGCGTATCAGTTATATTTTATTAAAAATATTAACAACAATGAGATAAAGCTATTTCAAAACAAAATCCATCCGTCTATTTTTGCTATTGACAAATTTGTCTATAACTTTTTCATTAAAATTTGTTATTTTTCTCATCATATCTTTCTCTATTGAAAGCATAGATAAAGCTGTCAATCTCTCTTGACTCATGTGTTTCTGAGGTAAGTTTTGATTCTATTTAATGTAGAAAAGCATCGCTCAGGTTCTGCAGTTGTCATCGGAGTGGTAATCAAAATTTTTAAGAGCTTCGTCAATTCTCCATGAAAATCGCATAAGTTAATAGCATGGATAAATTTTAATATTATTGAAGCCATTTTCTATTGAACTGCTTATATTATTGAAGCTATTTTCAGTCCAGACTGAATCTCCGCCCATTAATAAACAAGGAAAGCGAAATAGTGTATTTTGTATGTCACACCCACAGAGCCATTTCTTCTATTCGTACCAATCTGAATTAAAAGCCCGAATATATTTTTTATTGTGGCTAGTTTCTGATTGGGCTATTAAAATATCCGAGGTTGGACGACCTCGTTGTTTGATCTTCACCTTTTCTTTTAGGGACAACATTGAAAACTTTATAACTTTTATTTCCGTTACACTCAGAGCCATGACTTTAATCCTGTAATGGGGTAAATGTTGCATTCAATAAATAGGAAGCTTGGCATGAAAATTAAGAGTATAAAACGCTTACAAAGAGGTGTTAGCAGAAAGTAAAAACGTTGTCGTTTTCGAGAGTGTAACGCTGCGCTGCTCGATACTACTCGAGCGCTGTTCGAGTCTGCAGCGCGACGTTGACTATACGGCGAGACACCCCACCCCCCTCCACACGTTTTAAAATCTATGGACAAAATCGCTACGCGCAGCATAAGCTCAAGCACACAGCGTCGCTCTCCCCGCATACATTAATGCATCGGTGGCCGTGCACCTCACCGGCGCGGGCGCGCGCTGACCATTATACGCGCTAAACTTACTACACAGTACACATATTATCTTAAAATATTATAGATACAATTAATGTATATAAAATTACATTTCTATCAAATTTTCTTGGGGGTGCTGCAGCGCCGCAGTGTATATGAACGAGTCGCCACTGGGTAAAAATATTCAAAAAATAATCAAAATATCCAAACGACTTTTTATATTATCTGAAAATAGTTCAGATTTTTCCGGTTAAATATTTTAGAATCATGTCCAATGTGCTTATATTGCAGCTATCATGCAGGAGACGAAGACCCTGTACAGCGACGTGAAGACAATTTTGGGACAATTTCAACGTAACGGGGATACGGACATTTCCAGCTCGACCGTATTTTATCCTTTTGAATTTTCTGATCATATCTGACTTAATTGCTAAATACATTCGAAAATTTCATTTTCGTCCCACACCAATCATTGTCCTGTCCTGTTCTTTTCCTTTTTATACTTTTTCTTTTCTTCAAAAGACGAAGGAAACATGCAGAAAAATGTTTGGAAATAAAATCATAAAATATGTAGGTTAGAAAAACTCTCATTTCTCTCTTATGTACTCTCATTTACTTAATACATTATTACGTCTGAATATTTATAAATTCGAAAAATACATCAAATATGTATCAGTTTTCTTTATATCCATTTAAAATGCCGCCTTCCTCGACGAGCCCGAAGATTCGAAATGGGTGTGCAATGATCGTCTCGTATTCCTCGCAATATTCAATCTCTTAAAAGCTCTTTTTAATGGTATTAATATTTTTATCTGTGAAATACATATGTATGTAATAAGTAAGTATTTAATGCGCAAAAATGTTTTTTTTTATTTGGAGAGTTTTTATTTAAATTACAGTCTCATATAATTTACATATATTAAAAAATATTTACAAACGTCTAAGTATTTTTTGCGCCCAAAGTCACTTTGTCAGATATCTTTATTGATTTTGAGAAGGTTGTATTCGTATTCCTATGTCGTTCTTCGAACAACTCACTCTCCTTTGTTGTCTTCACTACGCCAGGTGTAAAGTTAGCGTAATTCTTACTAGCAACCTTTTTGTCACTTATTACATACTAGCTGTATTACCCGGCTTCGCTCAGTATTTATAATATAAACCGCTTAAACATGACTAATCTAATAGTAAACAATTTATTAAAAAAAAAAATTTAAAATTAACACTTTGTCGTCGGGTAACGGAGATTACAGTCCTCAGTGAATTGTTGCTAAACGTCGGGTGACTGTAATCTACGTTTTGAAATCGTGTTCGCCGATCGTGATTTACGTGAACCAGGGGTAACCAACATTTTTTATACAAATAAATTTTTAAGGAGAGAATTTTTTTTTTAAATTTGCCCATCGTCTATATAATTGCAAAATTTAAAATATAATGATTTTCGGACATAGGTAAACAACCTTTTTTTTAATACAAATAAAATTTCATGATAGAAAAATATTAAAAAATATTTACATCGTCTTTGTGATGTAAATGATTGCAAAATTTAAAATATAATCATTTTTCTCTTTAAAAATTTTTTTTTATAAAAAAAAGTTGGTCACCCTCTCCAAAAATTATTATGTTTTAAATTTTGCAACCATTTATATCATCAAGAAAATGGGAATATTTTTAGATGTTTTCCTCATTTTAAAAACTTTGTTGTATAAAAAAAAGTTGGTTACCCCTGTCAAAAATTATAATATTTAAAATTTTGCAATAATTTATATGATAAAGATGATGGGAATATTTTTAGATTTTTTCTCTTTAAAAATTTCTTTGTATAAAAAAAGGTTGGTCACCCCTGTTCAAAAATTATTATGTTATAAATTATGTAATCATTTATATAATAAAGACGATGGGAATATTTTTAGATTTTTTCTCTCTTTAAAAACTTCTTTGTATAAAAAGAGGTTAGTTAACCTGTCCAAAAATTATTATATTTTAAATTTGGCTTTAATTTATATCATAAAGATGATTAGAATATTTTAAATTTTTTTCCTCACTTAAAAAAATGTGTTGTATAAAAAAGGTTGGTAACCCCTTTTTAGGAATACTAATCGAGTGATTATATGGTTCTAAATTATCATCAGAATTTTAATTTTAATTTTATTTGAATCAGTCGATAGGTTTGAAAGCTATGTTCAATTTAAAAACATTTATAAAAGTTTTCAAAATTTTTTTGAAATTTTCCTTCAGTTTAGGATTTTTTCGATCAAAATCGCCCGCTGTCAGGCGATGGGCAATTGAAATATCGCCCGCATACAAAGTGTTAAAAAAATAAAAATAAACAAATAAAAAAAAAAAACAAAAAAAAAACCTAATTTTTTTTTGCCTTCTAGGGCTTCGCCCTCGGTGTCCCCCTGAGCCTTTGCCTTCTAAGGCTTCGCCCCTCTGCGCCCCCCTTAGCTATTGCCGTTTAGGGCTTCGCCCCTCTGCACCCCCCTTAGCTTATGCCTTTTAGGGCTGCGCCCCATAAGGCTGCGCCCCCTTCGGGGCCCCATGGAGCTGCACCCCCCTGCGCCCCCTTCGGGGCCCCATGCGGCTGAGCCCCATAAGACTGCGCCCCCTTCGGGGCCCCATGCGGCTGAGCTCCATAAGGCTGGGCCCCATAAGGCTGCGTCCCCTTCGGGACCCCATGGGGCTGCGACCCCCTGCGCCCCCTTCGAAGCCCCATGCGGCTGAGCCCCCCTGCGCCCTCTTCGGGGCCCCATGCGGCAGAGCCCCATAAGACTGCGCCCCCCTTTAGGGCCCCATGCGGCTGAGCCCCATAAGACTGCGCCCCCCTTTGGGGCCCCATGCGGCTGAGCCCCATAAGACTGCGCCCCCTTTGGGGCCCCATGCGGCTGAGTTCCATAAGGCTGCGCCCCATAAGGCTGCGCCCCATAAGGCTGCGCCCCATAAGGCTGCGCCCCCTTCGAAGCCCCATGCGGTTGAGCCCCATAAGACTGCGCCCCCTTTGGGGCCCCATGCGGCTGAGCTCCATAAGGCTGCGCCCCATAAGGCTGCGCCCCATAAGGCTGCGCCCCCTTCGAAGCCCCATGCGGTTGAGCCCCATAAGGCTGCGCCCCATGCGGTTGAGCCCCATAAGACTGCGCCCCCGCGGGGGTGAATCCATTGAATCGAAAAAAGTCAAATCGGCGCCTATGAATCGAAAAAAAAAATCAAATCATTTGTTCGATGACAGCTGCGCCCCCCTGGGCCCCCTTCGGGGCCCCATAAGGCTGCGGCCCTGGGGCTGCGCCCCTTGTGGCGCCCCTGGCGGGGCCCCATGAAACTACACCCCTTGGGGGTGAATCCATTGAATCAAATCGGCGCCTATGGATCGAAAAAACAAATAAATCGAATCACGTGTTCGATGACGTCACCGATCTACGGACGACGAACGAACGAACGAACGAACGAAGGATATATATATATATATATATATATATATATATATATATATATATATATATATATATATATATATATATATATATATATATATATATATATATATATATATATACAAAGTCTCTTTCCAAATTATATATTTGATGTACATATAATATATTCGATTCTTACATATATAGCGCGAATAAAAATCAGATGTGACCAACCCACGACTTTATATGTGTATTTGAAGAATATACATATGTAGGTTAAAAAACAAAATTCGATAATTGAACAAATAATACATACATACATATCACACATACCGGCTATGAGAGCATTTTTGATAAATGTAAGGAAACTTACACAAGACAAAAGTTAAATTTTTTTATTATTTAAAATCACTACATATTATACATTAAATTTCAAGAAAATAAAAATATTCTACTTCCGGCTTACGAATTCTGACCAAAACCTTATCAACTCAAGTACTTAGTACATAAATAATACAAATATAAATTTTCAGCTTGATTCGTTTAGGGGTATGGAAAAAAACATGTGGTCACAACATTTTTTACTTTTCTAATCAGTTTTCATTTTCATAAAATTTTTGACGTTTCTAATCAGGAAAAAAATCCTACTTCCGGTTTATTAAATTTAGTGATTTTCTTTATATTTTCATTACATTGATATAAGGATTATATTTGAATTTTCTTGTGAAGAACACACATGTTTAAGGGGTCGAAAAAAATAGTGGACAAATAATCGAAAAAGAGTAAACTTCCACTTACGGTTGACATATGTTCACCATATTTTTTTTATATATTGGGCGCTACAGACGTTCTGGATTATCGGAGCGGTATGTCTTGTAGTAAACCGTGCGGCGAACGAACAGAATTTGGTTCGACGTGCGGCGTACTGAATGCGCTTCGACCTGACGGTGAATGTTCCTACACACGTCACGGTCTGCGTCAACATCGGTCATACCGCTCCGATATTCCAGAGCGTCTGTAGCGCCCTTAACTTGGTATTTAGCTTAAACTTCTAGATATTAAATAATAAAACGATTAATATTTATAAAATATTAATCGTTTTATTATTTAATATCTAGTATAACATGAGAATTCTTGTATGTACGACATGTATAACATGTCGTACATACAAGTACATTTTCTTTTGTGTAAACGTATTAATAATACATATATAAATACATATACATATTTACAATAGCGTGCGGTCATTGGATTAGAGGGACTAGACTAATCCCCTTAAATATTTTTCGTAAAATTTTAACATATCAACAATTCCGGTCTCCGTGACGAGACAGAATTAATTAAATTACAGAAAACGCAAATATCGGAAGGCAAAGATCTTAAGTCGAAAGATAAAAAAACATACTCACGTACATACTCACTTAATTTGCGCGAGCAGGATACAATAGGAACAAGAGGAACAGGCTTTTCCTCTCGTATTAATGTGCGCGCACATTAATACGGGATAATTTAAAAATATCAATAATTAAATTAAAATAAATTTAAATCGTTGTCCATATTGACATTGTTCACTCAGATTAGCGAAGCTCAGAAACTGGAATCGGCCCTACCTGATGCTAGTGGTAGTGGATTGTTCTTCTCAATCGCCGTGTCAATTCTGTTCCTTTCGCGGTACTGGCGATTTTATATGCCATATAGTGGTTCAAATGTCGCAAGGGACTCGGCTCAAGAAACGATTCCCTCAGAATAAGTCAGTGCAAAGCAAATAACGAGGCCTATGAATGTTGCATTCTCGATCGATTGTTCGACAAATCACTCAGAAGATAACTTTTGAAGACATAGAAGATTTAGTTAAGAATGTTAGGTTACTTGGGATATTTCTAAATGAAAAAAGATATACTCATCACTTCGAGACAGATTATTATTATATAATTCAAAAAGTAAAAAAACATATTTTTTTGTCCATACTTAATCCCCTGTTTAAAAGTCACGGCACGCCACTGATATGTATGTACATATGTGAGTACACATAGACTTTGTACAATATCTTCCAAAAATAAAACCTATTGTGCATTTATGAGATACACTACACAACGCACGCGATTCAGACAGAAGACAACCTTTAGGAAAACTTACACATACATAAAATAGACATAGTCTTAGCTTACACAACTTATATTTAATAACTGAAGTGTTAAAAAAATCTCAATCAATATTTCATATTGATTTATGTGACGCATATGTAGGTAGCCCTTGAAATGTTTTATTGACCAAATTTATCATCTTTTATTGGAACAATTAATTTACCCCTAAAGTCAAGACAATATGGCGTATTTTTAATAAAATGCGAAAGTGATGTTACATCTTTCAGAATTATCAACCCTTCTTAATTCATTTTGCTTACGTAATAAATTACATACATATATTTTTCCAACATTAAAATTGTAAAATTTTCAATATAAAGATTTATAGATTTTTTTGATCAAATATTAATATTTTCCAAATTAATATTTAATTTCGCTTGAAATTCCTACAAATTCCTGAACTGACAGAATTTTATTTTATATGTATTTTGATATGCTTGTTCTGAAGAAAAGCTTGATTCCTCGTCACCTTTGCATTTTAAACACGGCAAGATATTCTCCCAACTTATCTCCTAGCAAATTTCGCTCGTTGTTATCCAAGTCTTTCAATCGCATCGCAAAGAAGTTGAACCGGGGAAAATTCAAACTTCGTCGGATTCTTCCCCCCAAGCTGTTAAATATTTATTCGTGTGTTTTGCCGAGGGGGTGGCGAATCTTCCACCCCTTTTAGTACAGCAGACTTCCGACGCAGACGAATGCTTCGGGAATTACTTAATGGAGTGACCCCATTTCTTTTTCAACAACACTCTTCGACTATACTCCCTTGATAGATAAATATTGCGCAACATTCATATATATATATATATATATACATACATATGTATGTATGTACATATATGTCATCGATGAATTACTAATGATGAATTACTAATATAACACTCGATACAATTTTGTTCGTAATGACCTTCGCTTAATAACGTATGAATTTAGCTAGAAATATAAGTGCTGAAACGATGTGACGAGCCGCTTAAATATTCCACGAATTTCATATTGAACTATAATCCAACTCTATGCAGAAGTTTTATACCAATAATATATTGTCTTCGTGAATTCTCTAGAAAGTACCGTACCGTCCTTGTATGCTCTCTCCAAAATCTCAACTGTTAAGAATTGAAGAATTGAAGAAGAATTCGATATTTTTTAACAAGGTGACATTTTGCAAATATTTTATATCAGGATATTGTTTAATATTGATTTCATAATCATCAGTATAAGCAATTATTTGGATAGGATCAAAGAAGACAGTTTTGATTAAGACCAGAAGTCAATTTTGTATGTATGTATATTTATATTTTTAGATTTTCCATATGTACCTACATACATATGGAGTTGAGAAATAATTTTTATTTATTTCAGTTTTTTTATACATTATTTTAATTTTTATACATTTTTTATTTATATTCGAAATATCGGTGCTTTTTCATTGACATCGGTTACATGAGGACACATTATTTCGCGTTAAATATTCATCTGACTTTAGCTTCAATATCAATTATACTGAGAAACAAAAAATCATGTTTTTTATTTACGGGAACAGAGACCATCGCTCGGTCACCCATACTAATACATGAGATATTCTCAGTAACTGCGCATTACGGGGAAGTAAAAATAATAATTCTTTGATTTTTTTTTTCGATCTTAGTGCGTATCTTCGTAAGTCAAAACATCTTCGACAAACAAAAGTCGAGGATTACCTGTATGTGATTGTTGATGATCTAATTTTAGGTCAATCTCGAAAATTTATTTAAATTGGGCATGTTCTGTTTTAACTTTCAATATTTTATTTTAATTTTATTATATTGATTATAATTTTATTTTGATATTTGAATTTAATTTTAATATAATAATAATAGTTTTAATTTTGATATTTAATTTCAATTTTTAAATTTAATTTTTATTTCGATATTTTGTACGCTACTGGTTTTAAAAGTTGGCCCAAAATCGTCGTTCGTTTGGTGCGTACGGACCATAATATCATCTTTGAAACAGGTTTATAACAGCTAATCTGCCTATGTATGTAAATATAATATGTACGTTGGTTTAAATTAATTATTCTGAAGACCAAATAACTATAGAACCTCCCTCTTGGACTCATACTATCAAAGGGTTATCAAAGTCGATTAACTTTGACCAGTTTGTGAACGTTTGTCTTATAATTTGCTTTCTGGCATCCTTTGAACGGCAGTCTGAGGTCGCTAGTACATATTTACACAAATGCTGTTAACCTGATCAAGTGGTTATCTTGTTTCAGTT
Source organism: Arctopsyche grandis (assembly GCF_051622035.1). NCBI lineage: Eukaryota > Metazoa > Arthropoda > Insecta > Trichoptera > Hydropsychidae > Arctopsyche > Arctopsyche grandis. The sequence continues at coordinate 17,265,132 of NC_135355.1, forward strand.
TAGCCGACTTGTTGCTCTATATTTATTCGTTGTAGTTCATCAGAACGGTTTATTTGTAAACGTAAACTGTGATTTAATTTCGACGTCACTTCAGAGACGAATCATCTCATTAGAATTTGACACTTGGGTTCAAGTGAATACATATACATATGTATGTATTTATGTACAATAATACTGCACACCGTCACCTTTGAAATTTTCGGTGAAAGTATATTTGTTAAATTCAAAATATTTGACATATACTCGTATATATACATATGTATAGTCTTTTTCAAACTTTAATGTGTTTTTGAGCTCTTTTTCCTATTATGCTTTAGATTAACATTAGAATAATACTGTGATTTCTAACCAAATTAAATTAAATTGTAAAATAGAAAATGATCAGTAGATCAGTACCTATTAAAATATGTAGATATAAGATGTATTGTGAACATAACTTCGTAATAATAAAAAGCATTTAAAAACAAAAAACTTTAATGGGGTTTGTTATTAGTATGCGCGTGCGCCGCTCCATTACTGAGCATACCCATACACGTACATATTGTGTAAATATGTACGCTGGTTCTAGGACACATACCCACTGGTCTAGGGCTTCCAAGGCGGCTTAAACCGAAACGGAAAAATTGGCTTTCTGACTATTTTTCAAAAAACCAAAAACTGATTTTTTGGCTCGATTTACCGGCGTTGTAAGGTTTCCTTTAATTAACATTTTTTTCCTCAAAACTAACAATTATGAATTTCAAATTTCTATGAGAGATCAAAAAAATGCATATTTATATGAACAACAAAAAAAGGAACGGCACTTAGCGGTGGCTTTGAGATATAGTATGAACGAAGACCAGGTATAATAAAATAACCAATAAAATATTATTGAAAGTAGTTTCAATCACCTACACAAGGCCTTTCAGAATTTCGGCAAATTGGGTTTTCCATAATTTGTAGTTTTTGCGCGTTCTTCTTAATTCAATCATTTCATTTCTTTTTGGGCGTATTCAGGATCTGCCTTGTATATGTAATAATGATCTTATGAAGTTCATGATGTTTATAACTCAATTTAATTAAAAGCAATTATTTTTTGCATAATATAATATACTAGTGAATAGCCCGATGAAATATCATTGCATGGGTATAAAATTATTATATACTCGTATAAAAAAAATAATAATCCGGAACCGGAACCGTTATTTTCGTAGACTCTCATAGATAGTTTTCAATTCTTTATTTGTAATAATTTTCAATTCTTAAAGTTAACGTTAACAAAATGTTAATTAAAGTTAACAAAATGTAATATTTTCCGATTATACACAAACGGTCATTGACCTCGTAACGTTGAATATTATTATTACATTTTTTCAAAAATCTCTTCAAAACTAAGTTTTCTCCCAGTGAAAGCACAAGTCTACACCAAACGAATTTCAAAGCCAAACTGTGTATTTGCACTTGTTCGGTTTTTAAACTATTTGTATAAACACTACTCATCCTATCCTTCTCTAAATACATAAAATAGGATACAATGAATGGTCTACAAAAAAAACCAACCCAAAATGTTACTTAAGACGGTGCAGGTACACAAAATAGGGTAAATACGCGGGTGTTAGTAATTCGTTGTCATACGACTGTACATATCATGTGTATTTACAACACGTATTCTGGGCGAGGATATGGCGTGCGGCGCGGGCTTGTGAGAACATTGTGTTTGGATCGCGGAGGATCGAGGTTCGATTCCCGGCGCCCGCGGTGAATGAAATCAATTTTTTTCTCGGATATGGTCAAAATATAAATAATTTAAATTTAAATTTAGATAAAAATAAATATATAAAAAATGGTTCAAAACCTCGCTAAATGAAATTATTAAAATTACGTATTTTTATATGGCGAGCAGGAATATTTCAAATAATGTTTTAAAAAAAAAGGCGAAATGAAAAATTGGATTTGGCGTGATGTACGTGACCATTAGCTCAATTTAGATCTATATTCAGGCTATTTGGGGTGATCGGTTCGAGTCGCGACAAAGTCGTCTCGTCGAAAAATGAATTTATCGATTTTTATCGATTCATTCATTATGTTCGGCGAGAGTTAGGACACACACACACACACACGCGCACACACACACACACACACACACACACACACACACACACACACACACACACACACACACACACACACACACACAGATTACCGTCTTTATATATATGATATTTACAATTTTTTTTTCGATATAAAAAATTAAAACTTTAAAAAAATCTTAATTTTCTGAAACCGGTGAAAGCCGGTCAACCGGCTTTTTATTTGAAAAAACCGAAAAGCGGCTTTATCTTTCGGGTGGTTTTTTGCAACCCTTACCCTTGTACACATACCCCCCGAACATATACCCCCGTTAAAAAACATCCTGGTTATTAACCCCCCTCTGCAAAAAACGCCCTGTACAATAATCCCCGCCATGGATGAAAATTATTTTAAAATAGAAATAAACAATTAAAAAATTTAAATTATTCCGGCCGAGAAGATAACAATCGAATCATCGCACTGGTTCTTGGATGGGACTTTCAAAACTGCTCCTGCGTTATTTTTCAACTATACACGAGTAATGCACTTATTCATGACCGAGTAATTTCTTGTCTTTATGTTTTACTACCTACATATATAACGGGATACTTACATTAAACTGTTCGAGACATTAAATATATTGAACTGGTGTTGTGCCCGTTGAAATTTCAACGGGTAGTTTCGGAAACAAATTGATACATGATTTAAAATAAAGTAGTAATAAAATAAATAAGTGTAGTAATAATTAATCGGTATCGGAACTGAAATAGAAATCGGGAATCGCAACTGAAAAAGGAATCTGGATTCGGAACTGCAACATCAATCTGAATCCGGAACTGAAACAGGAATCCGGATTCGGAATTGAAGCAAAAATTGGGAACCGGAACTGAAACATGAATCCAGATCCGGAACAGATACTGAGTTTGTATAGGACGACTGAGTGTACGTATGCGCATGTATACATACGAGAAACCGCATCAATGTTCGGAAAATACTGTGCTTCAATTCACCAGGAGAATGGTACATAATGTGCATATTTGCTAAAATAGTTTGTGCGAACTCGTCAGCCCTCGGTTTTAATTTCCTTAACACCTTCAAAGCGTAACCTAGTCTCGCTCGTCACATAAGCCTTAATTAAGTCTTGTTTGCAAACTTATTCGTTCTGTTGGGTTATCTTTTCTTCCGCCCTTTCAAAGGGCCTTTATTGCTAAACAAATGACTGTTGTGTTAAAATTTGCTATTCTTAATTACATTCATTTCTTAATCACGAGCTCAAACAAAACGGATGTTTGTGCGAAAGATATAAAAATCTAATATATAATTTCGAAAGAGATTTTAAGGATTTTTGTTTGGGAATATGACGACGATTGGATTTTTTTTTCGATTCAAATAAATTTAATAAAAAAACAAATGAATATTTACTATTAGATTCGCCATGTTTAAGCTGTTTATATTACAAATACTGAGCGATGCCGGGTAAAACAACTAGTTAAATATATTTTGAAAGCAACTTAAAGTCTAGTACTTGCGGGAAAGCATTCAGACTCGAATTAATCACAATTGATGCTACCTCATACATACATCAGGGACTTCCTAGTGGAACAATGTCTGAAATGTCACGCAAATATATGTATGTATGTAGGAGGAAGTTCAGCAAGAAGTCCTTGACGCGTCTGCGTCCTTGCTTGATACAAGAACATTGTGTATAAAAAACTACATTATGTGAAAAAACTGATTTTGGTTAGCTTGATGGTTTCTTGGAAGCTTTTGTTGCTGACGCATAGTTTCACATAATTCAAAGTTTTCTTGGGTTCATCGGCCACGTCGCCTCCGCTAGTGTTCTTAAATTCTTAAATAAATAAAAATTTATGGAAACCGTATTGCGCTTTTACGTATGTTTATACACTAGATGCAAATATGGTCACTATGCATTGATCGTATTGACATACTCTCCAGAAACGGTCACTTTTCTCAACAGTTTAGTTGAACAATCAATATTTTTAACAATGACCAATCCGAGTAGAGACAAACTATCATAACCAGTTGTCATGATAGTAGTGTTTAGACAACTGCCAAAGTGGTCTAAGAAATTGGGTGAGACTTCGTATTAAACATAATTACAAGGTATTTCGAACTGTGTATTTCCACTATTCTACCAATTATTATTGATGAAATTTGTATGATCGGTGGAAATTGTACAGGAATGGTTGATCATGTTGAGTGTCATTAGTAGAGGTAGGACCGGAAGCGTGCTTTTTCTAGGAAATAGGGCGTTTTAGGTCAATTTTCCAGGAAACAGGGCAAACTACAAAGCTAGAGATCATCAAAAAAAGGTTCATCATAAAAATGAACAAAGCACGGCGAACAATGGTCCGTTGGTCCGCTCTTTAGTCATTAGAGTAAATTAAAGGACGGTGGTCAGGTTGCTCGACGGTTAAAAAAATGGTTCACTATTGTCAACCATTTTTTTGCCCTCCTGTTTTCTCGGACAATGGAGAGGTCTTTTGTTATTTTATGTCGGAAACCTGACCGCCGCACTGTAATCATAATATTTACAAGGTTTTTTTTACTGTACTTATATGCAGTGGCGGCTCGTCCATACGCACTGCGGTACTGCAGCACCCCCAAGGAATTTGAGAAAAATTTAATATTATTATATATGTACATAAATTTATATATATTATAAGAAAATATCAATATTATTTAAGCGTGTATTAAGCTTGCCCGCACACCGATACATCCAATAATGATCATACATCGTGGTAATAATATCAGAAAGTGAGGCATCGTTTATGATTTTGTGCAGTACGGTTTTCGATGGAATATGCCGAGTGGACGAAGGAGGGGCGCGGGGGCAGCTAGAAGCTTGTTCCGTACTGCACTCCCAACAGTATACACATTTCTTGTTGCGTTCGTGTGCGCGCCGCGCGCTCGACACGCTCCTCACTTTTCGTCATTTCTTCTGAACCTTTTGCCTTTTCTTCTACACCTCTTACACTTTCTACGTTTCTACACTTCCTTCCACACGACACTTTAAGTATTTAAGATGGTATCAAAATCAAGAGAAGCTGAGCCAATGTTTTCAAGAACTTAAATATTCTAACAGATTCTTCCAATTTACTGAATACAATTTTTTATTTTATTCAGAACTTTTTCAAAAGTTAATGCCGCATGTAGAAATTATTTATAACCAGATGCAATCTAGTAATATCGATGAATTTTCAATTAAAGAAAACTTAAAAAGTTTTACTAATGTCATTATACAAATACGAGATTCTTATAGCAAATAGAAACCAGAAATATGTGATGCATATATTATATGCATATATTATCGCACATTTTATAGAACTTAAAAATATGTGCGATGTTATTATTAAGGATATAAAAGCAAGATATACTTTTTCTAAGGAATGAAAAGCTGTGATATTATTTAATAAAGAAAATTTTGAAAAGTACTGTAAGAAAATGCCAATGGAAGATCTACTATTAACCGTTGAATCATATCCAATGCTAGATAAAGAAAAACTTCAAACTGAATTAGAAGTGTTTTACTCAAGGAAAGAAATGCATAGTATTAATGGTTTATTAATATTTTTAAAACTTATTTTTGCAATCAATTTATCCAAAGTTCGTGTGGAAATAACAAAACTTATTCAAATTCTGCTTACAACTTCAACTACCTCTGAGCCAGAACGGTGTTTTTCATCAATAAATAGAATAAAGACATACAATATGTATATAAGAAACACAATGGTTCAAGAAAGATTGACGGCTTTGTCTATGCTGTCAATTGAAAAAAAAATGATTATGAACAGTGAAAAATTTAACGAAAAGGTGATAGACCTTTTTCAAGGAAAAAAGACAAAAGAATCAATTTTTAAATGAAATAAAATACATATAATGTTTAATTGTGATAATTTTAATGTTAATAGTAAAATATAATCCAAATAAACATTTTTTTTATTTTTAATCAACCGCAGCACCCCCTTATCAACGAGCCGCCACTGCTTATATGTATGTATGTATAACAGCATGCAATTTCTTCGGTACAATATACAGTTACATGCCCACTAGTTTATCACGACGGCACTTGCCGCTGTTTATCTTGCGTTAACGGACCAAAGACGTATTAGTCACCGTTAACACTGGATGGAATTGGTAGCGGTCGTATACTCCTGTGGATTATTTGTCTACCTTTCTTTTCCAAAAGGGGCGGACTTGTAAAAAAATGGGCACAAAAGGGGTGTTCTCCGCCCTAGATGAATACGAGACTGATCTTCTTACATTAATTTTCATCAACACGGTAAACGTTTCCTAAGAAAATTGATGGCTTCTCGTGTACCGAAGTACAGTCGACACATATTTTACAATTTTTTGATGGAACGTCATGAAGGCGGTATGTTATAGAGCGACACGCGATTTGTCAAAATAAAAAAAAAATCAAAAAATACTGTTAAGACCATAGAAAATTCACAATTTATACACGGTTTGGTGGTTTATATTGCTCTCGAAGCTTTTGAATATATAAAATTGGATTATTTAAAGATTTTTTTTTTAATCGTAAAATCATCTTTAAACTGTTTGGTAATTAAATTTTAAATTAACATACGATGTATTAAAACCCAGATCCAGGGGAGGGGCTAGTTAGCCAAAAATGATTTGGGGGACGGTAAAAATTAATGCAAAGTGCGAAGAAAAAATAAATAAAGGTTATATATTTTTTTCTGACATCTCTATCTTTCTAATTTTTTTATATATATGTAGATATTCCCTGTCAAATCATGTTTTAAAAAAATAATATACACAAATGGCGGTAAAAATAATTTTTGCCTAAGGCGGCGAAAAAGCTGGATCTGTGCTCGAATATGAATGATATACATATATAAAGACGGTAATTCCGAAATAAAGAGGTGATTCCGGGATTTGGAATTAATTTTATTTTTCAAATATCGCTAAAATATAAATTAATTTCAATAATTTCAATTAAAAATATATATTTAATTGTTTTATATGAAAAGAAAAAAAAATTGTTCAAAACCTCGCTAAATAAAATTATTATAATTACGTATTTTTATATGGCGAGAAGGAATATTTCAATTAATGTTTAAAAAAAAAGGCGAAATGAAGAATTGGATTTGGCGTGATGCACGTGACCATTAGCTCAATTTAGATCCATATTCAGGCTATTTGGGGTGATCGGTTCGAGTCGCGACAAAGTCGTCTCGTCGAAAAATTAATTTATCGATTTTTATCGATTCGTTCATTATGTTCGGCGAGAGTTAGGATACACACACACACACACACACACACACACACACACACACACACACAAACACACACGCACACACACACCCACACACACACACACACACACAAACACACACACACACACACACACACATACCGTCTTTATATATATGATATGTAGTTTTTAAAATTTTCTGTACTTTTCGTCATGAAATTTTTTTTATCGGACAGAATGTTATTCATATTACATATATTATTTATTTACTTTTTGTTTTTTTTATACCTATCTCTGTACATCCTGTCTGTTGATTTTTCAATTAATAAAATAAAAAAAATAAATAAAAAAAAAATATTTATCCACATTCATGGTATTTTGTTTCTGGTCGGTCCCCTGTTATTATCCCGGTTTTCCCGTTGTGTGTATTAACGACTGCACTATTAAAGTACGCGAGCTTTGAGCTTTCGCGAGTTTCCACAGCCGCGGGCCAAAGCTCCGTCATCCCGTGTAAACGATCGTGCCAAGTATACTAAGTATGTGGGTTGCTACGCCGACAATGCCTCTTTTGTTTAGCGACTTTTTCACTCTTTTTGTTACACCGTTTGTTTTGTAATCGTTGTCTGCCAATCAAGTTCACTCAACTTTGTATACTATCGCTATAGGTTTATTCGAGGAATTCTGCTGTGCTAAAACACTTTCATGGTGATTCAAGATCGGTGATTTCCAAAAATATATTCGAATGTTCTGTATTTAGATACGCCAGCTATACAACCTTAATGACTTTATATGTCTGGACTAGATTTATTTTATACAAATGTTTTTACCCTTCATTCGGTATATGTAATATAAACAGTTTAAACATGGCGAAATTACTAGTAAATATTCATATTTATTTTTTTATTAAATTTATTTGAATGGAAAAACAAAATTATATTCGACCATATATCGATATCGTCGTCATATAAACTTTGATTTGTCTTCGATGCTCCCAACAAACCATACATACAAAGTGTCTTTCGAAATTATCTATTAGACATAATAGCGCTATTCCATCTGTGTGTCTGTCTGAGAGAACGCTCGCCGTACTATAATAGCGCGGGATCTCGCGGCGACGCGGAGCGGGAGCCACCGCGTCGCGCGGGAGGTAGGTTTCAAATTATTTTTGCGTCACAATTTTTTTCATTCATTTACGATTTTCGCATACGTTAACGATATACGTAAAAACGAACAGCGTCGAAAATATGTATAAAAATTTAATTGTTCAATTATATCGGGTATAACATATAACTTTTTAATTCGTGCATCTAGTTATAAGTATGATGCGACGAGAAACCCATCGAGCATTGTCCGTAAAAAATGAGGTTGTCTGGGATATATTTTGTCACGGATATTCCATTGGATCCGTATTGTTGAAGCGTGTGGAATCTATGGTCGACTTGGGTATCAGTTTTGATCCTCAATTCACCTTTCACAACCACATCAAGACAATCGCTGACGTTTCCTTTCGTCGACTTGGATTTGTCTTGAGATATGCTAGATTATTCTCCAACCCCTTGTCTTCTCGCTTGCTTTTCAACTCGCTTGTTAGAAGTAAGCGAGAGTATAATGCGATTGTGTGGAATCCGCATGAAGCAAACTACTCTCGTATTATCGAAAAAGTGCAAAAAGCATTTCTTCGTTTTCTATATAAGAAAGAGTTTGGGTATTACCCATATCTCTATCCTAATCCTTTCCTTTTGGGCATGCTTGGTTATAATTCCCTTGAACTTCGGAGAAACTTCTCATTAATTCGTTTCGTTCTCCAGCTACTGCGTGGGAATACGTCATGCCCGTTGTTGCTGGAACAGTTGGGACTTTATGTACCTAACAATTATGTGCGTGGTAGATATCATCATTTAATGGTTGTACCTCCTGCTCGCTCAGTTCTTTTTCGAATGGCTCCTATACCAAGAGCTATTCGACTTATCAATGAAATCGTTGCTGCCGTCCCTGAATGCGATATTTTCCACCTCGGTGAGCGTAGATTATCGGATGTTATTTTAACATATTTATCTGGTAACCTGCGCTCATCGTTACTTTCTTAATTTTAATGTGATTATGAGTGGAATCTTAATCGACTCTCTTCCATTTGGGCCTCGCTGTGATTTTATTTTATTTTTTATTCATATTTTGTTTTATTTTATTTTACTTTTTCTTTCTCCTTTGTACATTTTTATGTACTATTTTAATTTTGGTCAATGTAAACAAATAATGGGATTTATAGATTTTATTTTTGATTTTTACACTTGTTCATTTTTTTTTTCTCTGATGTATTATTTTCCTTTTGCTACTTTTTTTATTATTATTTTGTTTTACCATATTTTCTGCTTTTCACTTTTTCTTCTTTTTACTAATTAGGTTCTTCCTGTAATGCCACAATGGTCCAAAACTATTAATAAATAATAAATATTATAATAGGTTGAATGTACGATATAGAAAATAGTTTTATATCTATTGGTTTTTTTAAATACCGTTGTTACAGTAATTTGATGACAAAACTGGTTATGTGGGAATCACATCACATCATTCGGATTTTTTTTTGGACCAATTCGATAAATTTAGATTGACATTGGGTCATTAAATTAAGCTTTAAATAAAAATTTACCGAATTGGTTCAGCAAATCGTATGGTCTGATTCTCACATTAGAGGAGACCTTAAAGATCACACGAGAGCTTATACTTGTCAAGTAAAACTTAGGCTTTGATATAGTTCCTTTGATGAACAAATTATTCCTTGCGAAATTTGTACTAATGACGTTATAAGTACTAAATGTCACCGAATACCGTGAATATTTTGAGATCAGAGTGAAGCTGTAGGACTAAGCGGATAATATGGATCTACATATGTACATATGTGTGACCGCTGTGACGAATTTGGGGTAACCTGTGATTTCTTAGTCGCTCAAATTTTCATCCATTTGGCCTGGTCGGTGTGGTCTGGAGCTATGTCCTGGGACATGTGTAATGAAATTAAATATTTATAATATACTAATTCTTCACAAGATATAAAATTCCGACTGTTAAAATATTGATCAAAATGTATAAAAAATAGCATTACTATATGTATAAGTCATATAAGATGATCGAAACATATGTATGTAGTCATATTATAATACATAATAATATGTAAATTAAACTAAATTAAACATCCTTATTCAGCTGTCACTTTGACACTTTGTTATAATATAACACGCTGTCCAGTTCACGCATTCGGCAAAGAATTTGCCGAATCCGTGAACTGAGCAACGTGCTTGCATTTTTCACACATTCGGCAATTCTCTTGCCGAATGCGTGTAATAGACAATTTCACGGATTCGGTGTAACACATATACATACATATGTACATACATATAATATTATGACTCGAATCATCTTTATTTCAATTCAATTGTTCGATTTGTTGTGACGTGAAAAGGTTATCGCGTTACACTCTATTTCTCTCAAGATATTCAATGATGTACATTGTATATACATACATATGTACTCGTACCTATGTACCTTAGCCTTCGACAAATCGATCGCTTGACCTTTTGCGAGACGAGCTTTTAAAATAAAGTTCGATATTTTCGAATTGATTGAGAGTTAATTAAAGTTGTATACTTGTGCACGTGCGGTTGTATTATATATACATATGTACATACATATGTATGTAGGTGATTATTTATTGATAACCATATAGCACGACTTATCAATATTAAATGGATTTTCTTATATTTTTCTTCTATGTGGGAATCAAATCATGGAAATTTCCCACACATTCGACATAGACACGCAATTCTTTATCCGCTCTTATAAGATATTTACATTTTATTTGGATCGCGACAATGGCAGAAATAAACTCGATGAGGACGAAACCATAACAAATGTGGCGTAGAGCTTTTTACATACATATGTAGTACATATATATTTTTTGCTAGTCGTTTTTATTACAGTAAAATTTGTTTTGATCGTATTTACATACATACACACATAATTTTTAGCACGTTCTGTGTGTTTATAATCTTAATGTATAATATATTTTCATTTGAAGAAATTTTCCATATTTTAGGAATGTTCCCAAAGGAATCTTAATAAATTTCTACATTGCTGGAATATCTGTAGAAGCAAATTCGTACGGGATTCAATTTAACCTCGATGTAAAATTTCCGCAGCAGCCGTAGTGCACTCGAATCTAATTCCTTCTGTTATTAAAATCCCACTCAATGTTGTGTGTATTTAATATTTAAATTTATGTATGGACATTCATATTTCCAATTCATGTTTAAGGTTATAAAAGTTTTATTCAGTTTTTTGTGTTTATTTTTAGTTGAAGACCTTTATTATTATATTTTGGAAAATAATGCATTCTTACAAGTTTACTTATTATTAATTCAAAAGTGAAATTGTGTAAATATTTATGAAGGTTTTTCTCCATTGGTCTTTATTCCTTCTAAAGCTATTTTTCTTTTTTTCCTATTATAGATTTTATACACGCATCTCTTCCTGTATTCAATCTCATCAACGTCTGTATACACTCGATTGTCAATGAAAAAATAACACAAAGTTTTAGCTAAAGCTCACAAAATTACAAATTTACATTAAGTGGACAATGAATAGATTAACTAGTACGTGTACAATCTCGCCGCAATAGTGGTGGACTAAGGTTTTTTTTCTACCACAAAAAAAAACAGTTTTCCAAATTTATTTTCCTTTTTTTCTCTTAGCAAAATCGTTAATAGCATTTGTTTGTTACATTTGTTTGTTACATCTGTTTGTTACATTGTTTTCAGAAATGCGCGTCCCTTACTTATGTAACTCATAAACCTAGTGACCGTAGCTGTTCCTTGGAAAAACCTCAACCAATTATTAAATACATTATACGATATGTTAGTTATTATTTACTTTCTCAATTTCGTTGTAGACGCAAACTGACCATATGTATACTCATGTATATATACATATATATATATATATATATATATATATATATATATATATATATATATATATATATATATATATACATATATATATATATATATATATATATATATATATATATATATATATATATATATATATATACATATATATATATATATCATCATCATCATCATTTACAGCCATTCGCCATCCACTGCTGGATGAAGGCCTCTCCAACACGCTTCCACTCGTCTCTGTTTTGCGCAACACTCATCCATCTCATTCCGCACATTTTCCTAATTTCGTTCACCCATCTTCCTTGCGGTCTTCCTTTTACTCTTTTGCCTTCTCTCGGGTACCATTCAAGCACTTCTTTTGTCCACCTTTCGTCCATCCTCCTAGCTACGTGACCCGCCCATTGCCATTTCAATCTCTTCACTCTATCCACTATGTCCACTACCCTTGTCATATTTCTCACCCACGTGTTCCGCTTCCTGTCTTTCCTCGTTATGCCAAGCATACAGCGTTCCATACTTCTTTGAGTGCATTGGATTTTATTTTGCATCTTGGCGTTCAGTGTCCAAGTTTCACATCCATACGTCATCACTGGCAAAACGCATTGATCAAAGATCCTTTTCTTCAGGCAGAGTGGCATTTTTGATTTAAAAACAGCATTCATCCGTCCAAATGCACTCCACCCCAATTTCATACGTCTCTTTATCTCTTCATTTTTACTACCAGACATGTCAATTATTTGACCTAAATATAAATAATTATTTACTACTTCTACTGGTTTATCATCTAAGGGGATGCTATCAGGCATGCAATAACTATTGAACATTAGTTTAGTCTTATCTACGTTAATTTTTAATCCTACTTTTCTACTTTCCCTGTCCAGCTGTGTTAGTCTGATAAGTAGGTCAGCTGAATCACGAGCTACTAAAACTATATCGTCTGCGAACCGAAGGTGACTCAAAAAGCGACCATTGATGCTTACTCCGGCTGTATCCCAATCCAATTTCCTGAAAACTCCCTCAAGCACCGCATTGAATAACTTGGGCGAGATTGTATCTCCTTGTCTTACTCCTTTTCCTATGCTAAATCTATCTGTACCTGAAAAAATTTTAACTGAAGCTGTGGCATTCTTATATATTGTAGCTAACAGTCCCACATAGGGTTCCGGCACTCCCTGTGTTTTTAGAGCGTTAAGTACTGCATTATGACTAACTGTATCGAAGGCTTTCTCATAATCGACGAAACCTAGGCACAGTGGCCGTTGATATTCGTTGGCGCGCTCGATTAGTTCGCCAACTACTTGGAGGTGGTCCATTGTGCTGAAATTTGCCCTAAACCCTGCCTGCTCTATAGGTTGGTTCTCGTCGAGGATATTCTTCAGCCTTTCTGTAATAACCTTCGTGAAGAGCTTGTAGACCGCTGAAAGTAGACTAATGGGTCGGTAGTTCTTGATATCGCTTTTGTCGCCTTTTTTGTGTATTAAAATGATAGTTGCGTTATTCCATCCTTCTGGTATAGCTTGGTTCTGGATGCATTTGCTGAAAAGCCTAGCTAAGATATTAATTAGGGGGGGGCCGCCACATTTTAGTAAGTCGATGGGAATATTATCTTCCCCTGGGGTTTTACCATTCTTTGCAGTTTTTAGCGCGGCCTCTACTTCGCTAGGCAATACTGCAGGAACCCTTTGGCCGTGTGTCGATTCCAGAGTGGGGAATTGGCCGTTGTCGTTCTCGTATAGTTTTGCATAGAACGTGTAAACTCTGTCTATGATTTCTTCTCTATTCCTAATTATTACTCCGCTCTCTGATCTGATTGCGATCATTTGGTTTTTGCCTAAGAAAAGATCCTGTTTGCACTTTTTCAGGCTACGGTTATTCTTAATGGTATTTTCTATTAGCTTGCTGTTAAAATCCCTGACATCCCTGACTATTCTCTTCTTAATTTCCTTATTTACTAGATTGTATTCTTGCTTATTATTATCCCTATCTAAATTCCTTTTATGCTTAATTAGGTTTTTTGTTTCCGCTGAAATTTTGCTTAGTTTAATCTGTTTCCTGAAACCACCTAATTTCTTACCTGTTGAGGTTAGAACCGAACTAATTACAGTGTTCAATTCCTCGATGTCTGCTTCTGGGTTTAATTTCCCGTATCGATTTCCAAGTTCGAGTTCGAATTCCTTTTTCCTAGACCTTAGTTGAGCGAAATCTGGAGAGTTACTGCATCCTTTTATTAATTTCCTACGTTCGCAATTTATATTAATGGCCATCTTGGCACGGACTAATCTGTGATCGCTGCCTATATCTACTTTACTTAAAACACTAACGTCTTTAACGGAGTGCAGGGCATTTGTTAGGATGAAATCGATCTCGTTTCTGTCTCCTTTAGGACTCTCCCAAGTCCACTTATTGTTGGTGTTTTTCCTGAAAAATGAATTAGTGATGAAGAGCCTGTTGTGTTCTGCGAATTCTATGAGGCGATCGCCTCTGTCGTTTCTTTGGCCGGTACCAAAATTGCCTACTGCTCTTTCTGTGTTTGCCTTTTGTCCTATTTTTGCGTTAAAGTCGCCCATGATTATTTTAAAGTGGTGGCGGCTATTATCGTATGCGCCCTGTAGTTTTTCGTAGAAGTCTTCTATTTCCTCGTCTGGGTGGCTAGATGTGGGGGCGTACACTTGGAAGATTTGACAAGTGTACCTGCTCGAGATTCTTAATACTACATAGCATATACGTTCCGATATGTCGTTTATTTCTATAATATTTCTTTCTATTCTCTTATTGATAAGAAACCCTACTCCTCCTATTCTACCATTTGGTAGCCCTCTCCAGTAGAGACAGTTACCACTTTTTAGGATTATTTGGTTTTCCTGTTTTCGTCTTACTTCGCTAAGTCCTACTAAATCCCATTTGATACTTTCTAGTTCATTCTCTAATGCAAGCACACTTCCTTCACTCGATAACGTTCTTACATTGTACGTGGCTAAATACAGGTTTCTATTAGCTAAGCTATCATCCATCGTCACTCTTACCTTGTTGGAGGTTTGGATATTATTTTTCTCGCATTTATCCAAGATGTGTTGAGAAAAAGGCGGTACTTGAGAGAGATTTCCATTCAAGGAGTGAGTTCTTACCGCCATAAACTCTTCTCTGTGGTCAGCTTTGACATATAGTCATCCTAGGTATCACTTGGATCACTTATGAGTTATTACATGCCATTTAACAGGGTTACTTTGTAAGTGAAAGTAGTTAGTTATGATAATAATAGATTAGCAATTGTTATACTACTTTTTTACAGATCTTTATCGTGAGACGCCTCTTTGGAGACAACGGATTTATATATGTGAGTGCGGTTTGCAATTTAATATTTTAATAATAACTTTAGTAAAGTATATAAAATTACACGAATTACTTTAATATAATTTAAATATGAAAAAGAACTGATAGACAGTTGGGAAACACCGTTTCTGTTTGCTATTATTCTATTAAGTAAAGTTCGTTAAAGATTTTTGGCTGGAAGCAATTATGTGGAAGATTTATTGCTTCTGTGGGACCGACTTGGCTGGCGAAGGACCCTTTTTTTGTATTCAGGTAGGGAGATGTATCTCGTTTGACACCGATTTGACACAAAAATTAGCACAAAATTTTTCGAAATAACTGATATAAAACCGCTTTTTACGACCGATTTGCTGTTTATTTTTACACTTAAATTATACTAGGATGCAATTAGTAAAATAAGTGATTAGATGGTTAAGTTAAATTTCGTGCAATAGCCGGGTTTAAGCGAGTAATAGCGGGAGGAACGCAGAAGCACGTCCTCCTCACATGACACGAAAGACCGAACTCCATATATATATATATATATATATATATATATATATATATATATATATATATATATATATATATATATATATACATATATATATATATATATATATATATATACATATATATATATATATATATATATATATATATATATATATATATATATATATATATATATATATATATATATATATATAAATTTATATATATATATATATATATATATATATATATATATATATATATATACATACATACATACATATATTGACATGTACATACATATATTGACACTTGATAGACACTTCTCTCATGGTGTTGATACACCGCCATTGTATCCGTAGAGGTAGCAATCGAAGTGTATCCTTCACGACGTCCGATTGATTTACGGTAGACTAAATTAAAGCGTCGACTCCATCTAAGGTACCTACATACATATACATACATATAGAATATGTATGTGTGTATATAGAGCGGAAAATTGTTGTTTAAATACCGAAACCCACCTAACCAACCGACGGATTCGGCTGGTGCTAGGTCCCTTTGTCCGAGGCGTTTATCGATTTATTTGCTCGAAGCCGCACAGATGCTTTTCGCCTTCTGAAATTCGAGTTTTATCGTTGCGGTGGCGAGTGTACGTACTTTCTCTACAAGTCTCTGTCGACGACTGTCGGAAAATTCGGGATATTGCGAACTCTCGACATGTTTGAACGCGTTCGAAATTAGCGTAGGAATTTGCGCGAATTATCTTTAAACCTCACGACATGAAAGAATTTGTAATAAAATCGAATATCGGCTGTGTCGGGTGACTTATATTTGGTCTCATGTCTATAGTTATGTATTTATGTATGTATGTACATTAGGGTTTCTGATTTCCCGGACTTTTTCAATTCCCGGGACACGAGACGGAGCCCGGGATCGTTCTCGGGATTCCCGAGATCCCGGGATACGTGTAAAAAAACTTAATTTTTTCAATTTAATATATTTTTAATTAACACCTTACCGCCCGCTTTGACGCGTGGATTGTTTTCACCCATGTCCGGAAATGTGCGCGACTATTTTCACCAGAATCCGGGCCGATTTCAGTTTCAATAGAAAAAAAGCCTTTTTTGTGCATTTGATTACTTCTAGAATAATGATCGTATTGTAGTGATATTTTGAAACAGTGTTCATTATATCACTCTGCAAACATCTAAAAATTATAACCAGGGATTTTAAACTGGAGTACGCGAATTAATGTTAAAAAATAATAAATTACGAAAATGTCATCCGAATAGCCTTTGAATATAAAAATAGCATAAAATTGAAGTTTGTAGTGGTGGACAGTAATAGACAGACCATGGTAAATCACAATTTCAAAAATGTGAAGAATAAAATCATTTTTCACACATTTGAAAATGAGACAATTTGTGATAACTTCGGAATAATAGTTGCTTAGGATATTTGGGTTTAATTTAAATTAACTGTAAAGTATAAGTATATTTTTTTAGTATCCCAAATCAACTAGTGAATCCTTGAGAACAGTATCATCTGTGTTTTAAATTTTTTAAAGATCCAGTGTTTCTTTAACTTGCATTTTTGTAAAGCGATATTTTAGTTTTAAAAAAGGCAACTATTTTTAAGAGGTCATAAAATTTATTTTCCAAGAATTATTCTCAAACTGTATTTTTTATGTAAATATATTAACAATTTTGATTCGGTGATTCTCCAACGTTTTTATTTAAAAAATACTCTTTAGCCATTAATAATTACGAGACATTTTATTTTTTTTTGTAAATTGCGAAAGTTCAAGACCAAGATGTCAAAATAATAATGTTAAACTCGGTGTTTCTCAAAGATTAAGTATTAATCTTGAAAAAGTATGGTAAGTGTTAGACAACACCAGCATCCACCATACCCCAGAAGTGATAACAGCATACCCCAGAAGTGAGTGAGCTGGTTGAACGTACAAACCATATTTTTAATTACTTACATTCATACTCACCAATGATGAAACCAACTGAAGAAGTTGCAATATTTAAAATATGATTAAATATTGACTAGGGTAACCAGCCTTTTTTTATACAAAAAATATTGTTACGTACACTCGGATTAGGCCGAGTAAGTGCAATCGGATTAGGCCGAGTAGCATCCCAGAGACTGTGTGACCGTTATAATTGGTTTCGAGGATTATCTCCCCCGAATGCACTATAGCGGTAACTCGGGGTCGCATTCCGGTAGAGTTCTCAGAACCCACAGCGGTAGCGTGGGACATCTAGTACGTGACCATAACAATAGGCAAGCAAATCGGACGTTGAAGATGCCCTGAGAGATCTATCCGTTATAAGGCGGTACTTAGGCGATATCAAGACATTCTAGACGGACCACTGCCAGTGCGTGTATCTCCTTAATCACCAATAAATGCTGTGAAACGACTTTGGCCTTTTACTTGGATCGTCCACCCACCCCTACGCAACAATATTTTCAAGTTGTAAATAAAATCTAAAAATATTCTCATTGTTTTTATAAATGATGACAAAATTTAAAATAAAATAATTTTTTGGACTAAGGTAACCATCCTTTTTATACAACATTTTTTTTTAAGCGAGAAAACATCTACAAATATTCCCATCTTCTTTATGATTAAAATTTAAAATACTATAAATTTTGATTAGGGTAACCAGGCTTTTTATACAGCAAAATTTTTGTAGTGAGATTAAAATCTAAAAATATTCCCATCGTCCCTATGCAAAATTTAAAATAAAATAGATTTTTTGACTTGGGCAACCAACCTTGTTATACAACAATTTTTTTTTAAGTCAGAAAACATCTCAAAATATTCCCATCATCTTTATGATTAAAATTTAATATACTATAAATTTTATTAGGGTTACCAGCCTTTTTTATACAACGATTTTTTTTAATTGACAAAATAATCTAATTTATTTTGAAAATCTATTTTATTTTAAATTTTGTAAAAGAACGGCGGGAATATTTTAATATTTTTTTTTGTTGTATAAAAAAGGCTGGTTACTGTAGTCAATAAATTATAGTATTTTATTTTAAATTTTAGAATAATTGAAAGCATTTAAACGATGGGAATATATTTGGATTTTTTCTCGCTTAAAGTTAAACATACATACATTATAAACTGTATCTTGATTTGATCTAATTTTATTTTAAAATTATTAAATATTCAAATTTTTTAAAAAATAATTTTTTAACAACGATATACAAATTTTAAAATTTAAATAAAGTTTATTTATTTTTTAAATTAAAATAATAATAAATTGTCATTAAACATTACTTACATATTATATTGATTGTTTTTTCACATTAAAAATTGTTGTATGAAAATATTGGTAAGCCCTGTCTCAAAAATAATATTTTAAGCTTACAATATTTATAGCATTAAGATTTTTAAATTTTATTTCCAACTCGAAAAAAAATTTTGTATAAAAAGCCTGGTTACCCTAGTCAAAAAATTATCATATTTTTAATTTTGCAATAATTTATATCACAGAGATGATGGTAATATTTTTAGATGTTTTCTAGCTTTAAAAAAAATGTTATATAAAAAGTTTGGTTACCCTACTCCAAAAAACTATTTTATTTTAAATTTTGTCATCATTTATAGTATAAAAACTATAGAAATATTTTAAAATTTTATTTTCAACTTGAAGAAATTTTTTGAATAAAAAAAGGCTGGTTACCCTAGTCAAAATATTATTATATTTAAAATTTTGCAATCATTTACAGCCCAAAAATAAATTTTAATATTTTTCTGACTTCATCTGATTTTGTTGTATAAAAAAAGTTTGGTCACTCCAGTCCAAAAAATTATTTTATTTTAATTTTTACAATTATATTGCTGTCGGTTCCCTCATCACTGAGGATCGTGACTATGATGTGTTATATTATATATATTTTCCCGGAAAAGCTTGAGCGTCAGGCTAGGTAGCAGTGGCCACGTGTTTGATTTTGCCACGAGTTGTTTGTGGTCCACAGCCATCGTTGACGTTCTTGAGACGGTTAAAATTTTGCACAAGGCCTCCCCCTTTTATTCATTAAAAAGCTCTTTGATGTATGTATTTTCTTTTGCAAAAATTCTAAGACTTTTACTTTATCTATGTATGTATGTAACAATTGATGAAGTCTTGTGAGCATGCGAAAATTGGAACTCGAGATTTTGACTGATTCAAACTCAGAATCGATCACTGATCACTAGTCACCGGACCCAGAAGGTGCCGCGTATTGTTCAAAGGTTGTAAATGCATTGTTAAAGGTTTGCCAACATTTTTTACAAAGGATTTACAACAATGGAACAATGGATAGCACTGTGACTATCCTACCTCTACTGATCACATTTTCATGATCTAGAAAAATGAGTGTCTGTGTATTTTGGGGATGTTTTGAACACCGTTAGTCCTATCGAACTGAAACTTAGTATCGGTTACTGAAATTCTTATCGAAACTACATAATTTTTTTTTTCAAATTGTAAGTTAACCGGAAATGGTACCTCCTCTTATAAGTTTTAGCTTAATACCAAATTATGTATATAATTTGTTAAGCATCCCTCAACCGGAAGTGGCAGTTTACTCTTATTCGATTTTTGTTCCACTATTTTTTTCGACCTCTTAAACATGTGTGTTCTTCACGAAAAAATTCAAGTTATAATTCATGTATCATTGTGATGAAAAACAAATTCACCAAATTTAATAAACCGGAAGTAGGATTTTTTCCTCTTAGAGAGGTCAAAAATGTTGTATGTATCAAGCTGAAAATTTATATTTGTATTCTTTATATAATAACTTAGAGCTGCTAAGGTTTTGGTCAGAATTCGTAAAGCGAAAGTAGTATTTTTTTTAAAACAATATTTCATTACTTTATTTTGACCTTTTAAATTATTTTTATTTTCTTGATATTTAATGAGTATAATACTGATAAGTGATTTTTTATTATGTATGTATGTATGTATATATGATGTATAAATATGTATTTTATACTATAGTATAGTTTTTAAATATTATTATTGTTGAACGAAAAACATTATGTGTTATGCGAGATATTTCTTGAAATGAAGAAAAGTGTATGAAATGAAGAAAACTCATATTTTGAGCGTATGCTCATAGGCACGTGTAATATATAATGTACATATATAATCAAGCGATTGTGTTGCATTTTAGTAGTTTCGTTTGTTGACGTTTTGCAAATTTGCAAACAAACAATCGAATGCATATGTCCCATGCGCTTTAATTTTCATTTGAACAAATTCTACTAATTTTGTAAGGACGTTTAACGCTGTGTTTGTGGTATTGATTAAACATTGAAAAATGAACTCGTATTTACTGCGAAGCCTTGTGTATTTGTAATTAGATTTGGGACTATTTTTACCTCACGAAGTTGTATTTGAAAAATTCTATTGAGCAGGCTTTATATGTACGTATAGGAAGCAAATACATTTATACAAACCTTTAACAATGCATAATATACAAGTATATTGGAACTGTATTAGTTTATGATAATTGAATATTTAGTAGGTACATGTATGGAGACTTGTTTTTTAAGAAAATAACTTATTTTATATTTGTTCGAACATTGAAATAAAAATGCCTTCGTGTGATAAAAGTAGGTATACAGGAATATCAATAAATCGTGACGTTCTTTATCATCAAAACTTATACATACATATGTAAAAACTATCCGACATTGTAATGTAAATTATTTTACTAATTTCATTATTCAACGATGTGTTTCCTCAACAATGTCCTTTCTTGTGTAAGGTAAAATTACGGCATAATATTTATTGAAGTATTTTATTTATTTAGCTTTAGAAAGTATCGACTTTGCATTGTATTTATCTTTTAGTATATATTTAACGAATGGTTTCGTTCATTAGTAACGTTAATAGTTTGTACGATCATATTTATTAGTCGCATGCTTACTTTTTTATCGATGCAGATTTGTATCTTTTTCGTATGGTTATTGTATATATATAAATTCAACAAAACACGTTCGTATTGATTTTGATGTGCTTTTGTGGTTCAACTTCGTGAAAAATAATTATGTCGACGTCGCGCTTTTACGAGTATAGTTTCGCTCAGTGAAAAAGAAAAAGTCCAACCATGAAAATGGTCTTTTCGTTGAATTACTCGCCCTATCCATTATACGTTTCGCTTCGAGCGAAAGAATATGAAGCATGAATTTTTCTACAAAAGGCTGTTGGCATATGATCAGTCTAGCCGTTGAACTTCATTTCTATGCTATATATTAAAACTACGTACATACATAGATTAAGTAATTACTAAAATTTCCATTGCGGGGGTCCTTGATAATAAATTTGACTTGGAGAGAAAATTTTCAACGATAGGTAATGACCGTATGAAAGATTTAAGATCAAAGGTGCGAGAGATGTTTGGCATAATTTCTTATCATATCCTCCCATCCCACTAAACGACAAGGATCATAAAGCAGGAATAAAGGTTAAAGTCCTTAATGAAACTTTACGGTTAAAATATTCCACAACGTCGTCGGACCGCTTTTCGGGAACTTTGAAGGCAAAATTTCGACATCTTGTACGTGAATTATGTTTGATGATGTTGTGCTCGAGAGATGGAAACTCTGGTCGATACGTCGCTTGAAACTGTTGTCGAAAACTGAAAGTGGAATTTAACCGCTAGAGCGGTCGTTCAAAGTGAGCGATCTCGGAATATCAACTAGACGTCGAAGGGTTGGAAATGCAGACTCTTCTCTTCTCTGATGGGGTCGAGGTCGAACTTTCAACCCTTCAGCGACGGGCTTGCTTTATTACTATTTCATGTTAATGTCGTGTCGACACGATCGTAACGTGGGTCTTCGGTACTTTTTAGCTTTTCGACACGCACTTTCCACAACAGAAAAGTGTAATCACGAAATTTTATACTTACTGTTCTTGAGTTGTGTACACTTCTTAAAATGACGTAGTTTTTTTTAGTGATAATGCTATTAATTGTTTCTTTCTTACTTGCATTTAAACAAAACAGACGATTAATGTTTTAATACGTACATTTGTCGCCAATTCTCAGGTACATATTTACATACATATTTTTATTTTATTTTATTCAATCAATCTACATAGTATGTACACTCGACATTACATTTTTTTATTCAATTAATCATGTACACTCTTACAGATCGCTCCAATGTGTACTATACAGATCAAGAATCACCAAATTATATATTAATAGATAATTATTACATAATTCGAAAGTATACATAACATCTATGGTCAAACATAGCAAAGTGCATTGAAAACATTGTATACAATACGATCGAAAAATGTTTATCCAACAATACGAATTTTTAAACAATAATTATGCACAGAGACATGTATGGAGGGAAACCCAGCAAACCTTGGGATATATGTATGTATATAACATAATAACTCAAGATTTTGCGAGAGAAGTAGGGAGGGAAATCCAATTTTGCAGGAATCGTTTCAATGAAAATCAGAAAAATTGGCAAACTCAGTTGGGACAGACGACCGACCTGGCCACAAACCTAGAACTCGAACTCATAACCACACCGATCATAGCAAGATATGTTAACTACTAGTCCATGCTGCTTACAGTTTACATACTTCCAGTCAATATTATATTACACGTGAATTCAGTATTTACATACATATGTATGTGTAAAGTGGATAATGATCATTGGATCAGCAATTAAAATAGACAAGATGTATTGTGATCATACATACATATGTACAGTATTTTTCAAATTTTGATGCAGTTTCTTGAATGTGTACGTGCTCAGTCGTCCTACGCACACTCAGCATCTGTAGCGTATGTACGTACGCTCAGTATCTGTACGTGTGTGCGTACGCTCAGTACTATATCGGCGCGCACGTTTCCTACTAACAAACAGCCTTAAAGTTTGAAAAAAACTGTAAATATATGTGTGTACATATGTATACCTACATACATATACTTGCAGAAACAAATCGTTTTCCAGTTAATATCCTGGTCCATAACGTTTCTGGAGATAAATTTTCACCTAGTACTAGTGAATAACATTTTTTATTCTAAAGTTAAATTGGTCAATATAATGTGACACTGTGAATAACAGACCAGAGCTCGGGTATAAATTCAAATAGGTGTATTAACCTTTATAGTCCATTATCTGCGTACATGTTCATTAATCGATTCTTACGTTCAGAATTTAATTTGTTCATCGGAATTTGGAACCTTTCAAATTAATCCCGATTAAATTGGCGAATTCGCAATTTGTGCACATTTTTAGCATTCTGCGTATTCCAGTTATATATGTAAATAAATGTGTATATATGTATGTACATCCGTTTGTAATTATATAAAATATAATATGAGCGAGTAAATAATAAATAAAAAAATTCGGGTGTGACCAACCCATGACTTTATCTATGTATTTGATTAATATAAGAAGGTTACAAAACAAAATTCGATATTGAACTGATGACTATGATAGCGATACAAATTGAGCGCAAATGTATGGAAACTTGCACAAAACAAAAGATCTACTTCCGGTTGTCAGATTTTGTTCAATTTTTTTTTATTACTAAAAATCACTATCAGTAGTATACTCATTAAATATCAAGAAAATAAAAATAATTTTAAAGGTCAAAATAAAATAATGAAATATTGTTTTAAAAAAAAATACTACTTCCGGTTTACAAATTCTGACCAAAACCCTACCAGCTCTAAGTTAGTACATAAAGGATAGAAATATAAATTTTCAGCTTAATACGTTCAGGGGTGCGGACAGAGTAGTGGGCACAACATTTTTGACCTTTCTACGAGGAAAAAAATCCCACTTCCGGTTCATTAAATTAAGTAATTTTTTTTTTATTTTTACTTAAAATCACTATTTTTATTATACACATTAAATATCAAGAAGCTTAAAACAATTTAAAAGGTCAAAATAAAATAATGAAAAAATAATGAAATATTGTTTTTAAAAAAAATACTACTTTCGGTTTACGAATTCTGACCAAAACCCTACCAGCTCTAAGTTAGTACATAAAGGATAGAAATATAAATTTTCAGCTTAATACGTTCAGGGGTGTGGACAGAGTAGTGGGCACAACATTTTCAACCTTTCTAAGTGAAAAAAATCCCACTTCCGGTTTATAAAATTTAATAATTTTTTTTCATTTTCATCAAATTGCTACAAGAATTATACTTGAATTTTTTTGTGACGAACACACATGTTTAAGGGGTCGAAAAAAATAGTGGAAGAAAAATCGAACAAGAGTAAACTGCTACTTCCGGTTGACGGATGCTAACTAAATTTTATAATTAACTTGGTATTAAACTTAAACTTGTAGATATGAAATTTCAGTTCAATAAACCAAAAGGTTTCTGAAAAAAAGATAAAAAACTTCGATTCTCTAGAGTAAAAGTACTGCTTCCGGTTCAGATAGAAATATTTAAAAAATATGAGGTTATAAAAATTATTATTTGTATTATATTTAAAAAAAATTCAGTCCGATTAAATTAGTGGTTTGGGAGATAATTGAATTCAAAAACTTAAAAAAAGAGGACACCTATAAGGCGAGGTACCATTTCCGGTCAACTTAAAAATTTGAAAAAAATTTACGTCGTGTCGATAAGAATTTCAGTAACCGATACTAAGTTTCAGTTAGATAGGACTAACGGTGTTAAAAATATCCCCAAAATACACACCCACACCCACACACACACACAGACACACACACACACACACACACACATTTTTTCTAGATCATGAAAACGTGATCAGTGATGGATTCTGAGTTCGAATCAGTCAAAATCTCGAGTTCGAATTTTCGCATGATCACAAAACTTCATCTATTGTTACTACGTACATAGATAAAGTAAAAAGTATAAATTCCTGACTCAAAAGAGTCCATGGAATATTTTCCGCCATATTTTATCAAATGATTTGAAAAAATACCCGTTCTATAGCGTATACGTATTCCATGCTATTATTCCATATTGATTTTTCGTATTTTTGTTTGCAGTATCGCCGGTGGCAATATTCGTCATGTTGAAGATAAATCAGGGCGCTGACTGAGAGCTGAGAATCGATCTTCAAATCCGACAATTCTACAAGTGTTTCTTGTGCAAATAAAATCTACAAGTGTTTACATTAAAACCCCTTTTTGACCCGTTCGGCACGGCTTTGAGTGTATTTTTTCGACAATGATGCGACATCGCGTTTGACTGCTTTTGCTGAAAAACCATAGCATCCGCATACCTAATAGAACGTCGAAGATAGAAGCAATTTCTTATGTAAGTATTTATTTTTAGTAACTTATTTTTTTTTCTTCACTATACTGAATACGCTTATAAATAAGCATAATGTTTGTTGTTTTTCCTCGTTTCTACTATTAAATTTTGCTCATTAAAATTTTCCTCCAAATGAGAGGAGTTCTCCCCGTGTAATTTCCCGTACTGCTCGTTCCGTAATGGCGAATGGTGACATTTTTAATCTCGTTCAGTTTTTATCCTTTTTCTGCGGATATCTTTTCCACTTGCCGTTAATGACGCAATATACTACCATTAAATTGAAGGCTCTTTCAGCTCGTGCACAATATATATAAAATATATGTTATATTTTATGGCTGTCTTTTTGGCAGTTGCTTCGGTGTCCAGTTTTGTCGAACGGCTCATTTTTTGTCTAAATTACATTTCACAATTCAAATTTATTCTATTGTTCAAATATTTTTTATTTGCGAAAATAGAAATATCTTATTTATAAGCGTAGTAGTGTACTTACATATATGAAAATTGCGATCAAACGTTATGAAAATGTAAGAAAATCGTAATGCTAAATATATACATGTGTATATAATGAGGCTCTTCTTTTAATATGTACAATTTTGTTTTAAAATCAGATAACAAAAATGTTGTAATATGTTAGACTTTTTAACGTCGTAATAGATTAAGCTCGTTCAAGACTTGCTCCGTGATGCCGTTGATTTTTACTTTATCTATGTTTTTTTTTGTGTGCATTAATTTATATTTTGTAGGTATTTTTGCAGTAATTCCCACTTATTTAATATGTAAAAGGCACCCGTTCTAAATGGAATTTATTATTTTTCCGTTAAGATTATAAATTCTCTCGTGCAATTGCGTGGGTTTAATGCGAGTAACTTGAAAATAGCATTTATTAGACTGAATTTCATATACGAAGTCACTATGAAGATTCATTCCATTTCTCAATGCTAGATCGACCTTTTACACTGCATATACTTTTAAAAATAGATCGAGTGCTAACTTTTTAGTTGTAAATGTAAAAAAAATATTTTTCTTTATGGATTCACAATATGTGATCTGAGATCCACACACCTCACCCTCCCCACCATGGTCCCTCTCTCTTTTGTCATTCATCACCAAACACGAATACAAAATAGTCATCGAAAAGTCTGAGACCAAGCGTAAATTGTCAAACTTCCCAAAACAAACGATAGGCGCCACTGCGGCTTTCTAGGCTAAAGGGTTTCGTTTCACATCTCGTCCAATTTTACTCCCCTTGCTAAAAAAAAAAGCTGAAATTTATCTATGAAACTGTGCTAAACGTATTCAAATTTACTCGTTGCACATCCAGTGCCAATGTCAGATGTATTTAACCTGATTCAACTTCGATATTTCCATGCTCAGTATTATTATATGATTGACCGGGTCCATTCCAGCACGTCTATCTTTCATCATCATCATCATCGTCGTTGTCCGCCGTTTGCTGCTCCGTGTGTTTATCTGGCGGCCGTTTCCGCCCGAGAGGACCCACGGGGTTAGCCCGACCCGAGGGGGTGTCGAATCGCCTACCCCCCATTCGGGGTTGGGGTTCGAGTCCCGGGTGTGTGGGTGGGTGGTTTAAGGGGAGGGCAGGCCACTCACCCGCCCGTTATCGATCGACCCAACTAAACGTTGCGTCTCCGAACTAACCGACTTTGCCTTACACTGCATTTTTTATCCTTCCCCATTTCTTCTGCTTTTCTATTTTGATGTTTGGATCATTGTTGTTTCGTATAAATTGAGATCAAAAAATTGTTTGTATTATTTTTTTGATGTTAGCTCTCTTTGAGGAAAAATCTTTCCGAAGTCAACGTGCACTAACCTATGTACTTTTAACTATAATACATACATACATAGTATTTTTGGATCTATAAATCTTTAGTTACAGTTTTCTATTGATTAGTTCCACAAAAATTAACACATAAATGGAATATTCTTTATGTGTTGTCAAGTGCTGTTTTTTTTTCTTACACATCTTACTTCTTATTTTTCTAACATACCAAATCACTTGCATTTCCTTTCTTTCATTTCATATAGTTCAAAATTTCAACTAGACATTTAAGTCCAATTAGGGCTATATCAACTTATAGTGAGCTGCAGTTTCAAATATAACATACTTATACACTGCAATTAAGATTTTTTAACGTTGGAATAGTTTGAAACATCGGAAAGTTAGGCAAGATCTTTACGAAATTTTATTTCAAGGATCATGTAATAAAATGTAGATTCTGCATTTCGGCAGTTTGAATCGTGTCGTTGCCAATTTTTGCACGAACCTCAACGATCCACGAAATGCAAAGGGTCATGAATGAAAAATATCCGTCGGATCTCTGTGATGTATCTTCATCCACCTTTTTACATACCTCTTCTTAGCTTGTTTGTTTATTTTAGTATATTCCAATATAAATCTCTTTTTATCTAGTGTACCTACAGTTTCCCCGGGGGCCTTTTCGTGTTATTCTCGTGGTTCAGTCTATATCAATCTTTTCAGCATGTCAACTACCTAACTGTGCCATGTATCACTGTCAATACACTTTCCTAGTTTTAGTTTTTACCACACAACACTTGTCTATTTAAAATATATGTATATTAATTGGGAATTTTCTATCGGAATCGGACGATTTCCAATGTACAAAAATTATCAACTCCGTATTGACTGTGCGTTAAGTGCGCGATCATACATATATTCATAAATCATTATTCGTATTTTATGCTTTACGGGCAAGTGAATAATTTCGATTCTGACCGAATTTCAAATCAAAACTCGATTTCATTCTGTTAAATAATTTCTTGTCGAAAATTTGAAATACTGATGAAGCTTTCGCGTGAAAAATTTTCTCGTAACGACACCTCATTATTGAGCAATATACATATTTTATGTATGTAGTACTGTATTTATTTTCTTCATCGAAAGTTGCAGGGCGCTTGGAAACAAATGTGAAGGCTTTGACGTCACTGTGCTTTTCTTTTCTTTGAGAAAGTTTCCATGTTATTTACTTTATTTTTCTTACATAAAGCTTTTCCTCTACAGATTTCACGGTGAGTTGTATTGAAAAGGGAAATATAGCACTTGTTTTTTTTTGCATAAAGATGCGGAAAAGTGAATTTAATACTCGATTTTCAGAAAGAAACTGCATATTTTTTGAATAAAATGAATATACCGGTATGATTTATTTACGTGTGATTATTAATTTTATGCATTTTTATTTGACATATACATATGTACATAATATACACATATATATGTACGTTATAAAATACGAGATTTTGGCTTGTACGACATCAGTTCATTACGTTTTATGTACACAAGCGTAAATTTCATGTGACCATTATTGTTATTACGTCGAAATAGTCGTTAAAAAGTGAAATTGTTTTAACAGTATTTGTTGATTTAGTGTCAATTTTGTCTTAAACTAAACAGATATTAATTATCCAAATAGTATCATCTGAAAACTATCATCTAAATATTGCCAATTGTTATAGAAGTACATGACTTTACTATTTGAATTTTTGAAGTCAGTCGTGAGAAAAACGATATTCTGATATACAAAAACAATCGCTTTTGATTAGTTTCTTCATATTATTAAGAAGTAAACCAGGACAGATCATTTACTCCTATATGTATGTATGTTGTGAAATATATGTAAAAGATTACTACGTTGAACTTCTGCAGCACTCTTAAATCACACACAGACTCTGTAGTGAAATATTAAACTAGTACATACATACATACATATGTATTATGTGTAAAATGTGTATGATAACTATACACAGGTTTATGTACACGTGTTTGATGATATCGGTATAAGAAGTATATATAGGGAAATCTACCCTACTTAATGTTGCTCATTGGTGGAAATTCGCTGAACTTCTATCTTTGCAATTAATAGACTATTTTGCAGTGCAAATATTTGCGCTTTCGATGAGATTAGCATTACTTTGCATAAATTTTCAACGTTTCAAGTGCGTGTTGCTGATACGAGGCTTTTCGTCTTATTTCACCCCTGGTTTTCGTATCTTTTAACGCTTTTCTTTTCAAAACGAGCTAAGATACATTTAAAAGATAGCCGTGAAATGAATATTGTATTAAGGATCCTCCTTTTTAGCTGATATCAGTACTTTTCCCGGACGGGTGTATGTATGTATGTACATATGTATAATTCATATGTTGCTATTTACATAAGCTTTAAGAAAAATTAATAAAATAATTGCACTTACCTTTATTCCATTAGCCTTTCTCCTGCACTGTGTTTTTTTTTTTCTAATTAATTTAGGATTTTCTCCAGTAATGTTATTATTGTCGAAGCGATTTTTTCCCTTCATTTCATTCTTCGTCTAACGAATGAATCTTCTCCGTGAATTTTCCAAACGTTAAACCTGAAAATTTTCTTACCGTTTTCTCTCATTTTTTTTTGCTTTATTTTTTATTTTATTATAATAAATACATAAAAATGAATAAATAATAATAAAAATAACAAATTTATGACAAATGTTACCTGACAGAATGCCCCAATGCGTCACACCAGTCTCACAAAAAATACCCTTAATTACTACTTAAATAATTTGAATGTTATTAATATATTGTCAATGTTATGTATATTTAAATTTTTTACAATAATCATATTTTTCGTTTTTATACAAAAGTTTGACATGTGAGTCTGTATATACGCTAAGGTCGTTGCGCTATTTCGTCGGCACACCAAATTGACTATTATATTGTTTAATAAAAAAAAAATCACCGCAAAAAATCAAACATTTACTTAATCAAGCTGATAATCTCCTTTTTTCTTACCAAATTTTCATTTTCTATTCAATCTCATTTTTGTTCACAAAAAATTTAGAATATCTTTTAGAAGATGCTAGTTTGTACCGTTTGGGTATAATAAAACAGGGGCTGTATTGTCACCCCCCACAAGGATTAGGCTGTATCGTAGGTACCTGATGGGTTCCTATAGTTTGTATCCTGTTCGTACACTCTAGATCCTTCTACTGGGAATCGTTCGCCAAAGGACACACACATATTTTTTATATTACTTTACAGTTTGACCTTCGCGTTTTATAGGTATGTGTGTACATACAAATGTATATTTAGACATATCCATTTTTTTCGCATAATTCGGTATCGGGCACAATAGGCAAAATATCCGGTGTGGCTACCACCGGTGAAATTTACGAGGTTGGACGTGAAATATGTCTTTCATATATGCGGAAAATATGAATTTCCACAATGGTGAAAGTCGGTCGAATATAATGTTTGTGCGGTCAGATACCGAGCCACCGCTTTTATTAAAGTCTATAATAATTCAACCGGCTACAGGTTTATCTTCGAGACCCATATTTGACAAATATTAGCCGTATGGCTTACACGTCGTATATAAAATTATATGCATACATATGTACATACATACATATAACGTGTTCACAATGAAATGTGAACGCGGTTTTGAAGCTTTTGGTATATGTATGTCAATCTCTCTTACTTTGCATTTGGTATCTGTATGTTTCTAAATAAGAAGTTTGAAGCTTTTTCGAATAGAAAAAAAATTTAGAGTTGTTGACTTCAAAATTGCACACCAGAAGTTTTTTTCAATGTAAAACATTTTTTTAAGGACCTTGTCAGCAATTTTTAATCGGCATACCACGGGAGTTTGGGGGAAGAAAATTCTTAATGAGTTTTTATATTTGTAACAGATCGCAAAACTCGGTTTGTTTAATTTTTTTACTATAATTTCTTTATTTATAACTACATATGTATGTATTTCGTGGAAATTTATTAATCGAGTACCTATTCTGTGAAAATTTTGGCATATTTTTGTTGTACATACAATGCTTTTTTTTTTCAATTATACAATTTTTAATACAAGGTTTGAATTTGTAATAAAATTTCAAAAACCATTTTTGCGGTTTCCTTTTGGATACTAAACATTTTGGTTAGTATATTTTTCAAATTTAATTTTTACTTCATTTCAATACAAAATAAGCCATTATTTGTGGTTTTTTTTAAGTTTTGAAATTAGATATAAATTAATCAGCATTGTTTCTAAAGAAATGGCAACATAAAACTGAATTTATACCAATCGATTTTTTATTTGAATTTCGTAAATCTTATTAAATAAATAAAAAATGTTTTAAATGGAAACATGTCATCGATTCCTCGGTTTTCAAAGGACTTATGTATAAACTATATTAATATATGTATGTATGTACATACATACAATATTGATTATTCAAATAACATAAAGTTACCGGTAAGTAATGTAAATTGGGGTTCTATGCAGATAGTGGCCGGTTGAGATAGAGGTACCTACATATAAAACTGAATTATCTGCTTCATGGCCAGAAGTAATTAGAATGGGGTCTCCATCTTGTGTCGTTCGTTCTTGGTGCTTCCTTTCTTATTACACCTTGGGCGCTCGTTATAGTCCCCACTATAACTCCAGCGTATCTTCACCCACCTTATCTAAAAAATTGGCCTCAAAACGCTGCATTATTTCAGTCCACCAATCTCCAGTATTTAGTATTTAAAATATCATAATCGACAAACTAAGAGTGACACTATAACTGTTTCTAGAATAATGTTTATTTGATCTATAAATATCTGAAAGATTGAGCTTCGCTCGATAAAAGGAAGTGAGTTCAAACAAAATTTAAAACTTATCTGTTTTCAATCGATTACCTGTGTGTGCTTCGTAAATCAAATTTATTCGAACAGTTTTTTTTCATAACAGATTGATACATGTTTCGGCATTCCCACGGGGCTTAATTTGGTAAATTTAATCCTTAAATGAGTTGGATCAAAGTTGAGGCACGCGTTTCAATGTTGTTTTTTTATCTGTTTATTAACCATTTTATTTCAATCAATTTTTATTTTTCAAGTGTAACTAATTTTCTTCATAATGGACCAACAGTTTTAATGTAGTTTTTTGGGATGTGTTGCACAATTACAAAATCTGATTTTGAATATCAAGGCAGTTTGAATATAAGTGCAAGGCCTTAAACCCCTGTACACACTCGGCGCTTTCAAGAGAGCGCTTTTGAAGTGCGCGCTTCGAGATACTGGATATCGCATGAAAGCGCTCGAACGCGTACACACTCGGCCGCTTCACGAGCACACGATTCTCGGCAAACCCGCGTTTCCAGATATTCGTTTAAGTGCGCGGTTTGCGGGCGCTTCGAGATACACACAGCGCCATGTCGCGTACAGACGAGCGCGCGCTTTTGTGTAGTGTGGTCGTTCTTTCAAGAGCAGAATACGGATCACGGATTTTTTAATCGATGAAGTTCAAAATAGACCTGCAATTTGGAACATGGAAGGTCCCGAATATAAAACGACGATAGAGAAGCCACACACATGCTATCATCTCGACTTTTCCCATTTTCCAATTCCCAAGTGACGAGTGCGTACCCTACTCTAGTCCAAAAACTCGGCAAAAAGCGCGCTGTATGTACGCAGCCGTCGGGCGCTTCACCGGCGCTCAACGCCGCGTTAAGCGCCTAGTGTGTACTAGCTGTAAAAGGATGATGGCTCATATCATTTAGAATATTTTGAGCCATACATACATATGTACATATGAACCTCACTACAAAGTCTCATTTTTTTACTTCATTTTTAAGGATTTAGAAAAAAACACCGTTAATTAGTAATACTTCTGAATTTAAAAGCGTTATGTTAGTATTTTTTTTTGTTTTTGTTTTTCCAATGTTTATTCAATCCAATAAAAACAAATACAAGCATCTGTGTCGACATAAAAAATACCAGAGACACATTTTTTTGTATTTAAAAAAAATTTTACTTAAAAGGTAAAACTTTTTCGAAAACATGCCTGCTTATTGGCCTTTCTTTTGAGGTACCACTCATGCCGATGTCTCGCTAATTATCAGAATTAGGGCATAAACCTTTATTGAGGGAGCGCGCCGAACAAAGGCATTGAATAAAATCATTGTTCTTAATGCTCAAATACCGATTTCTAATGCATAATCAGGTTCCTCATATCACCCCCATTTTGGTAATGTTGAGTTTCATATTTTGAAAGCACCCGTTTAAATTTCAACGGGCATAACACTAGTTATTTTATAACTATCGTATTCGTGTATGTATTTGAAATGTGGCGTTTTATTATATTTAGCCTCTGTTCTAATATTAAGTGGAGGCTTTATTACAATAATAATTCCGCTAATATATACCGACATTCCGCAACGTGAAAAGAGCTCATCCGCCGGACGTGTTCGCCGTTGAGCCGCTCAAGCTTTGCGAAATTTATCATTCCGTTCGCACGCGAAACAATGGCATAAGAATTTATCCCCCGAGCTCGAATAGTGGGGATCGGTCGGTCGAAAAAGGGCGGCATGTGGGTGGGAAAACCGGGACGGGAATTTAAAGCGTTGCGGGAAAACTCGTCTCCGCGCCCATTCTCCGCAACTCTTCGATCTCATCCCACTCTTTTGTTCACCCCATCTAATTTTCCGATGTACCTTGTGCCTCTACCGGCTAAAACGACTCCTCGGAAGGGGCAACTTCTCACACGAATTTTCCTCGAAAGACGAAGAAAATGCGCCTGTTGTCTAAATTCATTATACCCGAACCGGAGGAGACACTGGAAGCGGCGACGTAAACTCGGAAAAATTTATCACCTTACCTGGGCTGGATTTACATTTGAATATTCACCTTTTTTTCCCCTGAGCGAAAAAATAATACAGCTATGTACGTGTGTAAGTATGTTGTTTTTTTGATATACGGTTATCTCTGTGTGAGAAGAGGGTGTTACTGATGTTTGGTCAAAATATCCGCTTGATTCTCGTCCTATCTCGTGTGGTTGAAATGTAATATACGATCGCTTTAAACTACGTACATACATGTGTGTTTGTACTCTGTAAACATCTCTATATTGGCTATTCAAAGTTGTTATCGCAGTATACTTATATTTATGTGTATGTATGTTATGTATGTACATATATCAAAACGGCCACTGTATCCAATATTAAAATCTCCGTCCATTTTATTCCCTTGCATATGTCAATTTCCAATTTTCTTTGTTTAGTTTATCTGTATTTTAAATGGATCAAAGATTTGAAACATTTGTCAATATATTTTTTTACTAATGTAACTTGACGATGTTCATTTAAAATTTATGTATGTATGTACAAACATATATCTACTGTTGTGTGAAGGGGAGGAGTAGGAGTTGACAAAAATTACTAACACAATTCTGATATGCTTGTAGTTTATTTCTACTTTCAGTTTGTATTAATGAGATCAATATTAATATTGTCATGTTAATATTGTCATTATAAGCTTTTTTCAATAATATTAATATGCGCATGACAGCACTTTCGTTTTATTTATTATTTATTATTTATTTTATTCTAAACAGATCATTGTGGCATAACAGGAATTCCTAAAGCGCCACAATGGTCAAAAACATAACACAAAAAAAAACAAAATAGCAATTAAACACAAATCAATACACAACGAAAATAATACACCCATCAATTATACATAAAAAAATACATTTGAACATAAACATAAATACATCCATACATAAACATAAAAAACAGCATTTAATAATAACAGATAAAGTAAAAATATCAAATAAAAAAATATATAGCATAAGGAATGCCTACAGGCAGTTTCAATAAATATGTAAGAAACAACTACAAATACAAAACATCCCTGTAAGGCCCAAATGGAAGAGAGTTAATCAAAATTTCACTCATAAATCACAATCAATCATGAAAACAATGATGAGCGCAGACTACCAGATAAATGGGTTAGAGTAATTTCCGACAATTTACGCTCACTAAGGTGGAAAATATCACATTCAGTCTCGGCAGCAATGATTTCATTAAGAAGTCGAATAGCTCTTGGAATAGGAGCCATTCGAAAAAGGACTGTGCGGGCAGGAGGTACAGCCAGCAAATGATGATGTCTACCACGCACATAGTGATTAGGGACATAAAGTTCCAACTGCTCCAGCAACAACGGGCATGACGTATTACCACGTAAGAGCAGGAGAACGAAACGAATACCCAAGCATGCCCAAAAGGAAAGGAGTGGGGTAGAGATATGGGTAATACCCATATTCTTTCCTATATAGGAAACGAAGAAATGCTTTTTGCACTTTCTCAATCATCAGAGAGTAATTTGCTTAATGCGGATTCCACACAATCGCATTATACTCTAGCTTACTTCTCACAAGCGAATTGAAAAGCAAGCGAGAAGACAAAGGATTGGAGAATAATCTTGCATATCTCAAAACAAATCCAAGTCGACGAAAGGAATCGTCAGCGACTTTCTTGATATGGTTGTGAAAGGTGAGTTGAGGATCAAAAGTGATACCCAAATCGACCATATATTCCACACGCTTCAACAAGACGGATCTAATGGAATATCCGTGACAATAGAGAGAATGTGCACGTCCATAGCTCATAATTGCACATTTATTTAAATTATTTTTTATCACGTCATGTGTCAATATTTCCAAAGAGGCCAAAAAAACCCCGGTACTGCTTGATATGTTTCAGTGACATGTATGTATATGAATAGATCGTGTTGGTTACTGCTGTGACGGCTATGCTGCGTATGTACATATTTCGAAACGTATGAATGTGTCCATATATAATGTACTAAAGAATATTTTTCATCTGTGCTCTGCTAGTATAAATGAACCTCGTTCGAGGGACTCGGTCTGGTGTACCTGCATCGTGTCAATCCGGTATTACTTACGGCTTACATACATACTGTACTATAAATTGAAAAATGTACAAACCTGATTGAATTATTTCAGTTGCGCGTACTGTGATAGGAATTTGATCTTATTGTATTAGTCGCATTTTATTTATTTCCCTCCGTCGTTCGATCCGGGACAGGGTGACCATTATGCAAGTAGGTCAACGAAGTATCCAGCCGCGTTGGGGTGCATTCACGGCTAAAGTGGTTTGCGTGTTCCGACATCATTAAATGCACTCTGGCGTAATGAACCTCTGCAAAAATTGTACTCAGTAATTATGTGCGAAGCTTTCCACCGGGGACTTTGAACCTACCACTTGACGGGGGAGCTTTTACAATTACTCTCGCTTATAACGACGTAAATATCCCACAGGCATTACCTATTTTTTTTCTCATGTAAATATTATGATCATCAATCTTTCAGCATATTACGACTCGTAGTATGCTAAAAGATATATGTTAAATACTCGTAATTTACGAGTATGTATGTATGTTCATAACTAAAAACCGAAATTTTGACATAACATTTTATTTCGTTTTGAATTTTGCTACACATGATTTATTAACTCTCAAGTCAAACTTAATCTGGATTCCTTCCTCAAAATTCCTTGCCAAGCGAACTTCCCTTTATGATATCCATACGGTTCTACATAAATATTCAGATTTATGCCCTCGGTTTAATTTAACAAATATTCTTACGAAATTGTGTATCCTTCTCACTGTAGCATTAATAATTAATAATTTAGAAAGTTCACGTGTAAGTAATAGACATTATTTCAAGTTTTAATCATATAAAATATAATATTTCGCTCCACAAAGGTATATTTGCCGATGTCCGATTTATATTTGCAGCATTCGGTTCGTGCCGAATGCTTGCTATATACATAGGTTTATATATCAGTTTATTCGACGAATCGAGTACGGATATCATATCAAAATCATCCATCCGTTGAAATATCAACCAGCACAACCATACCATAGAATGTGTGAACGTATTAAACGTGTCCTCCGACTGGGAGGCAGCAAATCCTCTAATTAAATTCCGTGCATGCTCAACCCCTCTTTCCACCTAGTACACTCATGTGAGATAGTACTTTTTATTTTTATTCGCCGCAGTAAAGTTCATCATTCTTAAAAATAAGAACACTCGAGTAAGCATCTCTTGAATCGAATTGTACATACATACATACATACGTTCAACTTACACAGAATATTTAGGGATGAATCAGCTATTTTCAATTTCTAGTCGTATCATTTATACAGTATTTTTTTCAATCGAGGGAGAAGTGAGTCATACACAATTGTGAGTCATGTAAATATTAATGAAATTCGCTGAGCTACTTTGGGGTGAGTTCCGAGTATGGGGATAAAAGCGTTCTCTTGTATTCCACACTTACTTAACTAGTGCAAAAAATCCGGATTTTTATTTTTTACTACTGATGCGAACTCTTCTAACTAGGTGGTGCGGTGCGTTCAGAACCGACCCATCAACAGTCTAACAAATTGATTATTATTTTCCACAATATGTACATTATGAATTCAAAAGTGTACGTTCAATTTATCATAATTGAATGTGTACCTATTATGTGTGCATGAACTTCATATAAAGTACATACATATGAGCCGTTATATTTGAAAGCGGCAGAAGTCCAATTTTCAGTTTCAAAAACACAATTTCTCTTTGACTTACATAATTAAAAACTTGTTATTACTTATTTTAATTCGATACGTCCAAAATCTCGAAAACGCAGAATAAATGTACTACATGCCACCAGTATTTCCAAATATTGTCAATCACAAAATATTATATTTACTGTTTTGTGAGATATTTCTCGAAATGAAGAAAAGTGTACTTATGCCACTTTCAATTATAACGGCTCATATGTATTAAACAATTTTCTTTTCTCGATAATGTATGTAGGTACATATGACATACATATGTAGTTGTTTATTATCTGGATTTTAAATCTAAGGAATATGCCTGGTTAAAATATTTTTCGTGCCTACAGCAACACGAAATTTTGACTCGGGATATTTTTGGGTATATTACCTTTATATGTGATTATTATTTGCATATGTGTGAAATATATACCTACATACATATAATGTAGATTTGGTGCTAGTTTTGCAATCGTAAAAACTCGTATTTTCCTTTTTAGTCGTTTTGTATACTGAACGATGCCATATCTGTACGCACGTGCATATAAATCTATGAAGGTCGTAATAAAAGTTATTTTGCCATTTAGGACTAAAGGGCGAAATAAAACCTTTTACTGTTCGTCATTCTATGTGGCCGTTATATTTTTCGGGCTTCTCTCACTTTTTGGCGGCGATGTTTTTTTAGGTTTTTCCCTTGTATGTATATGTATTCACAATGATGCTGCCGAATTTTCGTTCTTTATTTCTCGTCGATTTTGCGCGATGAATTTAATTTGTATTGTGATGAAAATTTTCATGCAAAAAAATTCAATATTGGTTGGTTGTAAATCTAAATTCTACGTCAGATTTTGTTATTATGTTGTTTGTATTAAAAGTTACATATGTATTTGTTTTTCACAGATACTTGCCCCTTTAAGAAAATTAACACAACGGGATCTTTTTATTATACTTATCTATAGTAATCATTATGTATTCAGTGACTGGGGTTTGATTTGATTTCAGTGACTTCACCCAGGTGTTGGGTCAAACGCTTTTTCCTTTTTATCTAACTATCAAAAGGGTCGATACGACCCCAATTTTTTATGGTTCTTCTACTCATTTTCAGCTCCTTATTTGCGTAGAAATGTGTCCCAAATGTTTTTTATACTCAACCTTTTCATGAGTTCCGTAATTTGAACAGAGAATAATTTTTTTTTACATAATAGATTATTTTTTCTCTTATGAAAAATCAAAATCTCAAGGGATTCACTTACTCGGAAACCATATTTTAATTAAACCGCTTCGAAGCTTATCCATCTTTTAGATTCGTCTTGGGATTTGAATCCTTTTTAATTATCGCTTTTCCCAGATTAAGTGAAAATGTGACATTTTTCCACGATGCATAATTTACATATTTAATACCCATTCGTAGGCACTTGATCAAATCATACGCCGCAGCGTATCATCCGAGCCGGCCCGGATGATTTAACCTAATATTTTATATTATATATATATACTCATTCTTCGGTAATTAATCAAATCACCGGCGCGCCGGTTCGGATGATTAAGTTTAATATTTTATATTCTATATATCTATATGGTATGTATGGTCGATTTGGGTATCACTTTTGATCCTCAACTCACCTTTCACAACCACATCAAGACCGTCGCTGACGTTTCCTTTCGTCGGCTTGGATTTGTCTTGAGATATGCTAGGCTCCAACCCTTTGTCTTCTCGCTTGCTTTTCAACTCGCTTGTGAGAAGTTAGCTAGAGTATAATGCGATTGTGTGGAATCCGCATGAAGCAAATTACTCTCTGATTGAGAAAGTGCAAAAAGCATTTCTTCGTTTCCTATATAGGAAAGAATATGGGTATTACCCATATCTCTACCCTACTCCTTTCCTTTTGGGCATTCTTGGGTGTAATTCTCTTCGGAGAACTAATGAGAATTAATTCGAATTAATGAGAACTTCGGAGACACTTCTCATTAATTCATTTTGTCCTCAATCAGCTACTACGTGGTAATACGTCATGCCCGTTGTTGCGGGAATAGGTGGGACTTTAGGTCCCTAATAACACTGAGCAACAAAAAATCACGTTTTTGAGTTACCGGAGTGGAGACTACTTATCTTTACTAAGTTTGACCCACTGAATTCGTATATGATTTTTGTTGGTTTGCTCTCATTTACGAGATATGAGCGTTTAAAAAAATGTGCGATTTTTACAGTTTTTTGGCTTTTGCAGTCTTTAACTCAAAATCTAGTATTGTTGTGCTCAAAGTGAGTATTGGAATCAATAGTCAGATGTTTTTTTTATGGATTGTGATTTTTTATTGTTTTAAAAAACTTATAATTAATCTATTTTTTTTACGGATTTTTTCTCCTTGTTATGTTGCGTTTATTTGACCAGTTTTTTTTATTTTACCACATTCATAAGGATTGGTTTTCTATCTCAATATTTTTTTTTATCTAAACGTACTAACTCGAGCAGTAATTGCGTTATGGTGCGTACGCACCAAGCCAACGAACGGCCCACAAGCCACTTCTAAAACCAGTAGCGTACAAAATATCGAAATAAAAATTAAATTAAATATTAAAATTAAGCTAAAGAGCGAGATTGAGCTAAAATTAGATCATAGTTGATGTTTTGAATTACAGCAATGTTTTGAATTACAACCAGAGAAATATTATAATTTCTCTGCTCACGAGCGAAGAATTTTTTTGTTATTATTTCTTAAAAGTCGTCACGATATCCACTGTCCTCTGAGAAAACAATTATACGGCGTCACACTTTAGCCTATATACGGTTGTCTGAGTTGATTTGAGATTGTATTTGTATATTCATGGATTTGCTCCCATTCGATCAAAATCCAAATACTATCCATCTAGAGTCTGGATGGATAGAATTTTTGAATTTTCCAGATGTTCCGTGATCGAGATTTTAGTGAGTAATCACTGAAACATAAAACGAACACCAAAAAAGTTTCTAAAAATTAAATAATAAAAATAAAACAGAAAACCATTGAATAATGTTGGATATGGGAAAACTGTGAACAAAAATCTATGTATGTACATATGTATGTACTTTTATTTTGTCACTTCTACTCACTGCATCTTCTCTCTGATCTCGAAATCCCTTTTCATATCCTTGGAATAATACATTTACTGTGCATCCGTAGTTTAATACTCCTTTTGATTGCGAATCTCATTCAATTGGTACATTCGTATGTACGTACACACATACATATGTACATATGTATGTATCCCCATATTACACAATGACCCCTAGCACCAATGTATGTATTCTACATACTATGTACATACATACATATATATGTATCTCCACGTAGGATAAACGGATGTGTGGAACTACATATGTATGTATTTGTATATGATATTTAACGCAATGCTATTAACGAATAGTATTGGTGTAATCAAATAATCTGATTCATATGAAGCGTTTGTACAATTTCAGTTCTATGCAGTGGCGGCTCGTGGATAAGATATCTGGGGGTGCTGCGGTTGATTAAAAATAAAAATAAATGTTATATTTCACTATTAACATCAAACTGATCAAAATTAAACATTATATGTATTTTATTTCATTATAAAATTGATTCTTCTTTTTTTTCCTTGAAAAAAGGTCTATCACCTTTTCGTTAAATTTTTCACTGTTCATAATCCTTTTTTTTTCAATTGACAGGATAGACAATGCCGTCAATCTTTCCTGAACCATTGAGTTTCTTATGTATATATGTATGTCTTTATTCTATTTATTGATGAAAAACACCGTTTTGGCTCAGAGGTAGTTAAAGTTGTAAGCAGAATTTGAATAAGTTTTGTTATTTCCACACGAACTTTGCATAAATTGATTGCAAAAATAAGTTTAAAAAATATTAATAAATCATTAATACTATGCATTTATTTCCTTGAGTAAATGCACTTCTAATTCAGTTTGAAGTTTTTCTTTATCTAGCATTGGATATGATTCAACGGTTAGTAGTAGATATTCCATTGGCATTTTCTTTCAGTACTTTTCAAAATTTTCTTTATTAAATAATTTCACAGCTTTTAATTGATTAGAAAAAATATATCTTTCTTTATATCCTTAATAATAACATCGCACATATTTTTGGCTTCTATAATATGTGCGATAATATATGCATCACATATTTTTGGCTTCTATTCGCATTTGTATAATGATATATAAGATTCTCGTATTTGTATAATGACATTAGTAAAACTTAAAAAAAAAAAAAAAAAAACTTTTTAAAACTTTTTTTTTTTTAAGTTTTCTTTAATTGAAAATGCATCGATATTGCTAGATTGCATTTGGTTATAAATAATTTCTATATGCGGCATTAACTTGTGAAAAGGTTCTAACTAAAATAAAAAATTGTATTCAGTAAATTGGTAGAATCTGTTATTGTTTTATCAGTATTTTCGTAAGAATATTTAAGTTCTTGTAAACATTGGCTCAGCATCTCTTGATTTTGATACCATCTTAAATACTTAAAGTGACGTGTAGAACGAAGTGTAGAAACGTACAAAGTGTAAGAGGTGTAGAAGGAAAGACAAAAGGTGCAGAAGAAATGACGAAAAGTGACGAGCGTATCGAGCGCAACAAGAAATGTGTATAGTAACTGTTGAGAGTGCAATACGGACCAAGCTTCTGGCTGCCCCCGCGCCCCTCCTTCGCCCAATCGGCATATTCAATCGAAAACCGTACTGCACAAAATCATAAACGATGCCTCACTTTCTGATATTAGTACCGCGATGTATGATCATTATTGGATGTATCGGCGTGCGGGCGAGCTTAATACTATGTCGGGGCTATGTCGGGGTGCTTTTGTACCGAGCGATTTTGACTAGACACCATTATAAGACACTAAGTCAGATTTAGACTTAACTTAGTTAGATTTAACGATTTAGAATAGTGGTTTTCAACGTTTTGATGCCTGCAAATCAACCGGACCAGTGAAAATAGGAAAAATATTTTGGGGACCGGTAAGGTAGAATTTCCCTACTAGAATTTCGCTTTCGCAGGAACTACTTTACTTAATTTATTTTTGCTAGATAAATGGATCAGCTAAACTTCTCGCTCCAGCTCCAAGGATGATTTAAATGTACATATAAAAACGCTTAATCACTGCGTTCCATCTAAACAACAGTATCGACGAGAAGTCGAAGGTCAAATTTTCCGAATAGTAAATTACATCCGAATAAATTGATCGTCGCTTTTCATACTTGTAAGCTTAATTTTCATCGTGAAATCGAGAATTTTCCTTTCGCCCGTCTTTCAATTCTAAAGGAGCCGTGTAGATGATTACATTTGCATAAAATCGATATTTATTACGGGCCCATGGAAAGTTTTAATCGACGATCAATTTTCACGGCGACAATTTGTACGCAGTATATATCCGTAAATATTGTAATGTTTTCCCTTCGCGAACATTAAATAAATATTTATTTATTAATAATGTATAAGAAATTAATATTAAAAACACATAATATTATACCTTATTGATGCGAAACCTTCTGAATTTGCATAAATTGAACGAGACGCACCGCATATTATCGGTGAATT
Source organism: Arctopsyche grandis (assembly GCF_051622035.1). Lineage (NCBI taxonomy): Eukaryota > Metazoa > Arthropoda > Insecta > Trichoptera > Hydropsychidae > Arctopsyche > Arctopsyche grandis. The sequence goes on from NC_135355.1 coordinate 17,309,433, forward strand.
TATTGCAATTTTGACAGACGGTGAAAATGCGTGAATTAATCATTATCACGTTCGATGAATCGAAACACTGCAATCAGTTCGTTATAGTTTGTGTGCTTAAATGCGCATTTAGTGAAAATTTCAACTATTCGAGCCAGCGATCGTCAACGGCCCGTGCTATAATGAAACAATGGCGTCTCTTTGAACAAACAAAACGATCCAGGTGTATCACGGAATGTCAATAAATTATTTGTATCAAAAGCCAACGTACTTACATTCGTTGATTAAATAGGGAAATTTAAAGTAATTCAAGAGGCCTAACTGTTTGTATTGAATACAGTTAAACGTTTAAACTTAAATACACACACACACACACACACACACACACACACACACACACACATAACAATTGTTAACCTGTAGCTCGCAAAAGGGTGTCGAAATATTATACGTATATAAATGCTTTTCGATTTAATTTTTTGACGATCCAGTGGGTTTTCATGACACCGGAAACAATTACATATATGTATGTACATGGTAAAAAAGTATATTTTTGATTTAAAATTCGTCAGAATATTAATAAACGGTATTTTAAAGTAACGGAAAATTACAATCAATAGAAAAAATATTATTATATAAAAAAACAAAAAACGTGATTTTTTGTTACTCAGTGCTATTAGTTATGATATACATATGTATGTACATACTGTATTATGTACATAGGTATTTTGTAGAGAAATTTGTTTACTTTAATAAATACTAGTGTTTTTACCCGGCCTCGCTCGGTATTTGTAATATAAACCGCTTAAACATGGCCAATCTAACATTAAACATTTTATTAAATGAAGTTAAACAGTTTTATTTTATTTAAATTTATTTGAATTTTTTTTTTTCTACGAACCAACAATAGTTACATACGAAGTCTCTTTCGAAACTATATATTAGACGATAATATGTGTGTTTTATTCAGTTCGGAGTGAATATTCGGGTCGTCGTAATCAGAAAATTTATTTTCATAGTATGAAATATCAATGAATTATATTGAATCGTGAAACATTTTATAAAATAATTTCGAGTAATATTTCACAATCATTCAACTGTCCAAAATTAAAATTTCGCAATAGGGTCCAATATGTAATTTCCGTAGTAAAAATATAACTATACACAATGAATGTGTAATTGGATATGAATTTACTGAAAGGTCAATTTAATTATGATTTCACTGCTGTTGTAATTTCACTGTAACATACATATATGTACACATATGTATTAGTGTTCTTGGGTTTCAATGGGAGATGTGGATCTTAAATATTCCCTTGTTTATTTAGGTATCCAGAAATATGTAGCTCGTGTTATAGCCACTTCTATACATCTATGTACATATTTAATGCTATAGATACATTTATGATATATGTATGTATGTATGTATGTATTGAACTCGATAAAAATCCCTTCCCAAAAATCCCAAAATTATCATCCGTAAAAATATTAGGTTGTTAGGACTATTTAAATATTATCATAATAGTAAATGACGTTATTGAAAAAATGTAATAAATGTAAATAAATATTCTATTTTCTTATACGTTCTTAAAAGGCAATTAAGGATTTTTTTGTCAAACGTCAAAGGTGTACACAAAAAAAATATTTTTCTAAAATAGTGGGTGTAAACGTCTCATATTGATGGGCTTTTCATTCGGTATATCTGTTTTTTTAGGCAATTGCAAGAAATTGTATCACAAACTTTAACATGAAATTTCGACGTATAAGCAAACAAGACAAGTCTTAGTGCCACTATCTATGTATAATACATACATACATACAATTTACATACATATATATGTACATTCATACATATGTATGTATGTACATATACCCAGGCGCGGCTCATGCATAGGAACTGCAGCGCTGCAGCACGCCAAGAAAAATTACAAAAAATCGCATTTACAACTTACAATTTGACATACTCATTAATAATAATTATGTCAAATATCTAATCATTCTTATTTAAAATATATTCACAAGTTGTAAATGTATACAAATGTGATTTTGTTGTATTTTTTCTGGGGGTGCTGCAGCGCCGCAGTTCCTATGCACGAGCCGCGCCTGCATATACCCATATTGTGCAGTGTAGCATTGGCGTTGAGATGGCTGCTGCGCTCATAAAAAAATGTGCAAGTCTTGAGATTGGACTTACTGGAGAAAATTACAAAGAGACGTGGAGATTAAAAGTGCTTTGGCAAACGAGTGTTACGAGACATGACGCGAATATACACATGTTGTTGAATATGAAAAATGTATATGTATAATATATGGAAAGTAACACCGAAAATGGACTAATTCGTCACGTATGTACATATGTACTAGCGAGCTCAATTTCTGCGAAATCCAATTTTCGATCGAGCTACAATCAACTCAATTAACGATGTGCAGTTGAGCGTTTTGAATAGTGTAATTGACAAGTTCGTTAATTTTCCTTTAGACGTGTATTCCTTTTTGAAGTATGTATGTATTATATACAACAGTTAACTTTGTCGAGTTCGATAAGCTACGAGCTATTCGATTAATTTTATCTAGGCTATATAAAGTCAAGTAGTAATCAATTTTACGACATTGCTCGAATTCCGATTTTATTCAATTCTGAATCGATTTAGTCAGTTTGTGTATTTTTATACGAAGTATTTTCGGAAATTTGGACACAACGGGATGGAGAGAATAAGGAGACGGAACGTGTTCCATCAAATTCGGTAGGTGATGTTTGCCTTTTGTGTCCGTGCGCGTCTTGTATCCGTGTTCGTCGCTGTGTGCCTAATCAGGTTGCGTCTTTATGTGTAAACAATTAAAATTGCAAATTTATATTCATAATTTTTCAATTAGTCTGAATTAAGGTTTCTAACCCGGGTGAACCCGGGACAAAATATCCTGGGAATTTTTATCTGGAAAGCCGGGAAAAATATTTCAATCAAAACGTTCTTTAAATTTTATAATAAAGGCAAATGTATATCTTACGATAAAAATATTGATCTTACACTGTCGATTCCACAATGGAAGAATTTTTTTTAGATTCTGATGAAGATGAAACAATTGTTTTTTTGGCGATGAATAAAGCATGAAATAAGGAGTTATCAACCAAAAACCTACAAAATAACGTAAATAAAAATAGTCTCGACATGAAAATGAATGAAAATATATGTATGTATGTACATGCTAACAGGAAAAAATGCGGGTAATTAAAAAAAATGTATTCGTTTCTTTTAACTGTAAAAAACCAAACCGAAACTGAAAGAGTTTTTGCCATTGCTGGAAATATTTGTACCAAAATATGTAGGCTTTCGGATTTTCATTTAAATATTTCAGTATTTTTAAGAATTTTGAAATAAATTTACTTTTATAATTACATTTTTTTCAGTTAATACCTTTAGATATGTTGTTTCCTTTTTACTAACCGCTTATACGTTTCACATGGTTTTTTAATATTTTGTTAATAAATAAATAAGTTCTTATATTAATAAAAAAAATGTATTACATTAAACTACGGCAGTAGCTAAGTCATTTTTAAAGTTAAATACAGGCGCCCCCCTCCCCAAGCGCACTTTTTTAAACGAAACTTTTTATGAGCGTTTTCCGTTCGCAATTTTGAGTTAAATGTTTTTACGTTTTTACTAGGCATATTACTAGGCATATTTTTACTAGTAAATTTTATGTTTTTACTAGGCATTTTTTCTGAAAAAGTTCTATAACGTTTACTTTTTATTAAATTGTTTAAAAACAGCGTCATAAACCCTTTGATCCGGGGCTGGTATGTAAAAATATATCAATTAATTTAAAAAAATCAAGTTCCCACTTCTCTTCATGTTTAACAGCAAAATTCGCATTCAAAATATATTTACCAAAATGTTATTTTCAAAAACGGAAATGAAATCGAAAGCACCAAAAAGTCACAACCATGATAAATGCGATGTATTACCGATTAAAGCAGAAATAATATTAAGTTGTCTTCGGGATTAAAAAAACGAAAACGAGGAAATTTACAGACGATATTAGCATTCCTTCCATTTTAGTTCGAAAATTACCAGAGAATTATTCTTTATTTGGAAACGAAAGAAACATTCAAACAAACGAATAAAAGTTGATTCTCAAAATTATAATATATTATTTTTAAACTTAGGGGGGCTGGTGCATTATAACTATATATATGTACGTCCCGGGATCCCGGGAACGATCCCGTTTAATTTCCTGTGCCACAGAAATTGTCCGGGAAATCAGAATCCGTGGTCTGAATCTATAATATGTATGTGCATATGTACATACATATGTATTTACCATCACACCTTCAAATCTTTTAATCGTCCAAAAATACACAAAATTGTATTATTGACATATGTTCATACATTTTATTTATCTATCTTATCGTGTTTGCACATTTGCTCTTCGGTGATCACCTATTACATACCCCTTTTGATGAAATCGTTCGTTAGTTTATTTTCTTTTGGATACTTCGACTTAATTAACGTCTCTTCACAAGCGACACTACTTGTCAATAATTAGCAATTTAATAATAAGTAAGGGTGAGTGGTAGGGGAAAGATTTTATTGTTCGATTACAATGGAAATAGGCGTTGAGTTCATCGAGAACTTCCTATCTTTGGGTGAAAAATGCCCGACCCCTTTCGTTGTGATTAAACCATCTCGACTTGTCATACTGGTTTGGATTTATTTATAAAATAATAAAAATAAATTAAACCCGTTGTGATTTCACTATACTCGTGCTCAAACGGGTCAGAACGGTCGTTGAAGTCCTTTTATAAAATAAAAGATATGTACATATTAGGTTTTATTAAATTTTCTATTATTATGTTATAGAATATTTGGCATTTTTATTTAAATTAAATGAAGTTTTTTGATAATTTTAGTTTGTATTATATACAATTTTCAATACTGAAGACAATTATGTGTGTGTAATTTTTTTATATTATCAAATAATTTTTTTTAAATTTTCAAAAAAGCTTTATACAAGAGTATAAAGCTCCATACATTTGGCTAAGCCATTTATAAAAAACAATTACTTTTCTCTAAGCCGTATGAAAATGCTCATAATCCCGAATGATAAATATGTAATGCGTTGAGAGCTTGAGACAAAGATTCATTTCGTTGTAAATATATATTTAATTAAAATTTATATACATACATATGTATATGTATACTTTATATTTATTATACTAAAATATTTATATACTAGTAGTCTTTGTAAAAAAATATATTGCTAATTTTCATTTCACGATAAGTATTTTTAGTCGAAAGAAAATAAGCAAAATAAAAGAAATCTGCATTAAATTGAAAATAACAAAAAAAAATTATCATAATTATTTAAAATATCATGTTTCATACATATTTAATAAAAGTTTCTTTATATTTACATATACATATGTATGTAAAATGTATGTATTATATATCTACTATTGGCGAAATTATAAAGGACATAACAATATCTTCGAATCCCTAAGGATACGGGTAGCTCGTTATACACCAATGATATTATTTGATCCTAATGCCATAATAATCCCTAGCGAGAAGCGAATCCTATGGATTCCTTAATAAGTCATGCGAATAATTTCCAAAGCTGATTATATTCGAAGCGATTGGATGACTCGAAATAAACACGGTTTGGTCTAAATCTAAAATATTCCCGTTTTCTACATATAAAATACAAGTCCACGTGTATGTATGTATGTATGTATGCATGTATTCAAGCGATGTCAACGTTCGTTGAAATTTTAAAATATACATACATACATACATATATCGGTATTCGTTTTTTCACCCCATGCCGTTGAGTTTGGCGAAATAGCTCACAACCCCGCGTGCCCTATTAAATTCGTATAAAATTTAATTACCGCCACCCTATGATTTACGACCGGCTCGTAATGTTTTGCTCACGTATCATAAACCCAATTACTTAACCCATTCGCGTCCAAAGCGCGCGTCACAATTGCATGAATTAAACACGCCGTAATGACGGTATTGTCATATGTAGTAACACATCATCACTAATGAACGAAAATATTTCGGCCAATAATTACACTGAGCAACAAAAAATCATGTTTTTGAGTTACCAGAGCGGAGACTAACCAATCTTTACTAAGTTTGACCCACTGAATTCGAATAAGATAATGATTTTTGTTGGTTGGTGATCGTTTACGAGATATAAGCGTCTAAAAAAATGCGCGGTTTTTACACTTTTTTGGCTTTTGCGGTCCTTAACACAAAATCTAGTATAGTTGTGCTCAAAGTGAGTATTGGAATCAATAGTCAGATGTTTTTTCTATTGATTGTGATTTTTATTGTTTTAAAAACTTATAATTAATTGTCTAACGAATTTTAAAAATCAAAAATATATTTTTTTTACGGATTTTTTCTCCGTGCTATTTTGCGTTTATTTGCCCACTTTTTTATTTCACCACGTTTATAAGGATTGGTTTTCTATCCCAATATTTTTTTTTTATCTAAACGCACTAACTCGAGTGGTTTTTGCGTAAGAAAGATTTTCGTTCAGTTCCCGTATGCGTATAACAGAAGCGTTTGTGCAAGTGTAAAAACCGCGCATTTTTCTAAACGCTCATATCTCGTAAACCGCGCATTTTTTTAGACGCTTTTATCTCGTAAACGATCACCAACCAACAAAAATCATTATCTTATTCGAATTCAGTGGGTCAAACTCAGTAAAGATTGGGTAGTCTCCGCTCTGGTATTTTTTTTTGTTGCTCAGTGTTATTAAAATTTTGAATTTCTAAATACTATGTACATATATGTATGTATATCAAGGTATTCCAACTTATGTAGGCCGTATATACATACATATGTACATAATGGTTTTTGGAATGGGTTGGAGCCCGGAATCGAGGACCTCCCCCTATACTAAGTTTTATGAAAAGTGCAGTTTTTACTTTATCTACGTACGTAGTAACAATACATTCATACATAGATGAAGTTTTGTGATCATGCGAAAATTCGAACTCGAGATTTTGACTGATTCGAACTTAGAACCGATAACTGATCACGTTTTCGTGATCTAGAAAAAAATATGTGTGTGTGTGTGTGTCTGTGTATTTTGGGGATTTTTTGACCACTGTTGTCCTATCGAACTGAAACTTAGTATCGGTTACTGAAGTTCTTATCGATACGACGTAAATATTTTTCAAATTTTTAAGTTGACTGGAAATGGTACCTCTTTTTATACGTAGGTGTCCTCTTATTTTTGTTTTTGAATTAAATTCTCTAATTGTTTTTGAATTAAATTAATTTGGCTTTATTCTTGCCCGTCACACACATATCAAGGATTTGGGAATTACTTTTTCAAATATCTGGAATTTTAATTCTCATATCCAAGATGTGTGCAATAGGGCTACAAAAACTTTAGGCTTCGTCATCAGAAACTCACGCGCCTTTAATAGCACCAGAGTGACGCGTTTACTGTATACTACATTGGTGCGCAGTTTCCTTGAATCTGGCTCGGCCATATGGAGTCCTAATCATTTAAAGTACACGCTAATGTTAGAGAGGGTGCAAAGAAAATTTCTTCTCTATCTCTACATGAGAGAGTTTGGGCGCTATCCCTATTTCCCAGTAAATTTGTCATGGGCTCCTTGGGCTTTGGCTCCTTAGCTTCACGTAGAAACAATCATCTTGGTAAGCTTTTTCTAAAAATTCTAAGGGGTGAATGTCATCTTCCTGAAGTTCTGTGTAATCTTAAACTTAGAGTACCTGAGAAACTGAGAGAATCTCGCTCCAGAGCTCTATTCCTGCCTATTCGGGCCAGAACTAATGTGCTTGATGACTCACCCCTTTCAAGAGCCATTCGACTATTTAACCTGCTTTCTGGGAGCCTTGATGTTTTTACTTCATCATACAGTTCTGTCAGGCAGCATATTTTAAATGACTTCTAGCTACATACATATTTACACATGTTGTTTTCATTTTGTAATTTTATTATTTAGCATAATGTGTATGTATGTTGGTTTCATCTTTATTTATATATGTATGCTATTTTTTATTTTTATATATATGAGTAATTTATCTTTATTTATGTGTTTGTGTATATGCATGTATAATGTTTGTATGTTTATGGATGTATGTAATGTATGTGTATGTGTATATGTATATGTATGTATGTGTGAATATATATATATATATATATATATATATATATATATATATATATATATATATATATATATATATATATATATTTATATATATATATATATATATATATATATATATATATATATATATATATATATATATATATATATATATATATATATATGTGTGTAGGTGTGTATGTATGTATATGTATATATGTGTATTTTTATATTTATGTATGTATGTATGTGTATTTGTGTATATGTGTAAGTATTTGTGTATATATGGATGGTGTACATATATGTTTATATAATTGTCTTTGGTCATGAAGGCGCATTGGGTTTACCTGTTAGGCCTTCTTGGTGTAAATTAAATAAAAAAATAAAAACAAAATAAAATAAATTATTTCCCAAACCGTTAACTGAATCAGACTGGATTTTTTTTACATGTAATAGAAATTATAAATTTTATACCATAATATTTAAAAAATATTTTTACCTCAATCGGATGTAGTACTTTTAATCGAAAGAATCGATGTTTTTTATGTTTTTCTCAAAACCTTTTGGTTTATTCAACTGAAATTTTACATATAGAAGTTTAAGCTTAATACCAAGTTATATTTAAAATATAGTGAGCATCCGTCAACCGGAAGTGGCAGTTTACTCTTATTTGATTTTTCTTCCAGTATTTTTTTCGACCCCTTAAGCACGTGTGCTCTTAGAAAAAATTCAAATGTAATCCTTGTGTTAATGTGGTGAAAATAAAAAAAATCATTAAATTTAATAAACCAGTATTGCGATTTTTCCCTCTTAGAAAAGTCATAGTTACATGGATGTCCAGAAACTAGTAGCGTGCAGAGTGATGCGTGATCAAAAACAATATTCCAAGATTTATTTTTTATTTTACTTTATTTTCATTTTATTATTATTATAAATAAATAAAAAATGGACAAATAATAATAATAAAATAATTAATAACTGCTGTAATACAGCAGTTTTTAATTATTTCCCCCCCTTCCCCTCATCTGCACGTTACTGTCAGTGTTTTTTCCTCATTCGAAAATATGTAACTATACGAATGAATTCTTCGAATTTAGGTCATAAATCTCAACAGGCAAAAGTCACCAAACTAACATTATTTTAATTATTGTTTTTTGTCGGAATCAGCCAATCGGACGTCCCGAAACAAGCCCCCTATTGTAGCTCGAGCCCTAGAATTTTATCCCGGCTTCCCTCCCCCCCCCCCCCACTCTCGTCAGTACTGTTTTACTAACGGAACTTTGTGTTACACTCTAACGAATAATGCATGTACATATTGTATATATGTACATATTATTTTCTAAATTTATCTAAGGTGCTTAATATTGTATTTATTGTAGGCATATAAAATGCGAAATGTCACATACGAGTACATACGTTGCAATGTCAAGATCTTATTTTCCTTCGAATTCAAAATGTGATACACGTCTACTCGGCAACGAGAAGACCTAGAGGAAATGCGTGCATTTTCAGTGTTTTTCTGGGAATTTCCCTGGAGACACGTGCGGAAGTCTTACACGTACATAACATATCTAAGGGGGATTTCATACAAAATTATCAAATAATTCACGTCGCATTCGCTCTTGCTTGCGACTTTTTCTTCCTCTATAGTCTATTCCAATAATCGCGTAACTATTTTTTTATGTGAATTTGTTTTTCAATATGGATTGTCGGAAAGTTTGAATTCGTTTCGTAAAAGCTGAGCGGATGAAAGACCTGCGTAGCTAATTGGACCACAGCCGGACGGGGGAAAATGTACATATCTATGTATTACATATACATACCTATGTATATCTGAATGAAAGTCCGCTATCTTCTTTATACATTTTTTGCCCGCGTGTAAATTTTCCACAGCGACGGAAATTGGTAATCGATTGAAAAGTTTTCTTCCGCAACATCTGCTTAATGTACTTCAATTTGAAAAGCACGCTTTTGCAGCGCTAATTGCTTCGAGGAAATTACTCCGCACTTCACCTGTATTTTTTTCCCGGTAACTGTAAGTTCAACGTGCCAACAAATTTAAATTTAAAAATCGATTTGAATTGCATCCTTTTTCTCTATAAAACAAAATTGCCATTATATTACCCATCCTTTGAATTATACATACATACGTATGTATGTACATACATATTGTAATATGTATGTACATACTCGGTGCGGACGTGTGTTTGTGTGTTGTTCCCGATAAGTATGTAGAATTTTGTGTTAAATTGGAGCTAAAGAGGAGGTGCTGGGATGAGTATGTAGCTCTTCTGGCGCCTCGCAAGTTAGTACATATTCAGAATCATTACCTATGCTTGATTTCATATTTTTTAAATGAAATTTAAATTTATAATATTTTCATATTTACATAATTACCCACATAATTTCGATCACATTTCTTTTGATAATAATTTACTATTAACGTCGATTGATTTATTAATGATAGTATTGATAATATTTAACGTTGAATTATTTCATATTTAATATTGAGTGAATGGTTTGATATTTAATGTTGAATTATTTCATAATTGATTATTTAATGTTGAGTGTTGAATTATTTCATAATTGATTATTTAATATTGAGTGTTGAATTATTTAATATTTAGTTTTGATAATTTAATATTTGATATTGGATACTTGTACTCAACGTTAACGTTATTGTTTGGTACTAATTTCATAAATATTATGATTGTGAATAAACTGTCTATATATGTAAATATATCATAAATGGAAACACACGTCCGTCCGCACGGAGTAATTAATAAGCTCAGAGCAGAGCTCCATGCAACCGCTCAGGTCCCCAAGTTGCAAATAGGGGAACGACTCTTGCAGTCAACTGCCATGGCGACATGGTGGTCCTGGACAAGGAGCGCTGAGATAAGAGTGGTGATGAGTGAATCCGTGGTAAGTTTCACTCTATAAAATGTCACACAACACTATGACGGTCTCAGGTCAGCGGCGAGTAAGTGCCGCCGCTTAACAAAAGCACAACCCGGTTTTCGAAGGTACCGTATCATCTTTGACAGAGAAGGAAACTCTATAATAAATCCCTGGTAGTGGGCAGCAGCTCTGCCAGTATAAGATGTCAAAACATTTACTGCGCTGTAGAAGGAAGTGGGAATCCACTGCAGTATTCTCCCAAGATAACTATGATGTACAAAAATAAAAGTGTGAAGAAGTCTGACTCTCCGGCTGACACCCGGCGCCTTCGAGGTTCCAGGTCTCACGGTGTGAAATTGGCTACTGGCCACATGCATGTGACTCACCAGGCATCATGTGGAAAATATGCGACTGGAGAAACTTTACGGAACAAATCCAAAATAGGTACTTGGAACGTTAGAGGACTCCTGAATCCTGGGAAAACACTGGTTGTTGAGAAAGAGATGTACAGTCATGGGCTAGATATACTCGGAATCTCGGAAACGCACTGGAAGAACAACGGCCATTATAAAACTTCAAATGGAAATACGATATATTTTTCTGGTAACCAAGATTCGTCACATAGCGGTGTCGCGGTGATCTTAGCATCTAAATTAACCAGTGCACTAATTGGCTACAACCCCATAAGTGACAGACTTATACACTTAAAACTCAACACGCATCCGTATAAACTAAACATCCTTCAAATATATGCTCCTACTGCAGATGCCGAAGATATTAAAATAAATGCGTTCTATGCTTCACTACTCGATACATTGTCAAATATCTCAAACAAAGAAATGACCATCATTCTTGGTGATTTTAATGCCAAAGTCGGTAATAATAGCAACATTGATAACATAGTAGGTAAATATGGATTGGGTATTCAAAATGAGAGAGGAGAGAAACTTATAAGTTTCTGCATTGAAAATAAAATGTCCATTATGAATACTTGGTTTCAACATCATCCTAGGCGATTGTACACTTGGATATCTCCTGGGGATCGTCACCGCAACCAAATCGATTATGTATTAATAAATTCTAGATGGAAATCATCGATACATAACGTCAAAACATATCCAGGTGCAGATTGCGGATCGGACCATAACTTACTTGTTGCTAAATTTCGACTGAAATTGAAAATGATTAAAAGACATCAAAATAAAGCAATTAAACTCACCAATGATGATGTAATTAATTTTGGCAATGTAATCAGAGAAAAAGATGCAGAATTCCAAATAAATCCTAATGTAGATGTAGAAGAGTCTTGGAAAATTTTTAAAGATCTCATAATTCGGTATGCCAGAAAACATCAAACACCGCAAAATGAACATCGTAAGTCTTTTATCTCTGATTCAACTTGGGTTAAGATAAAAGAACGTAAAAGACTTAAACAAACTGGCATAACATCGACAGAATATCTTGAAAGGTATGCAATATTACATAAAGATATTCAAAGGAGTTGTAGGCGGGATAAAGCTAAATATATAAATGACATATGTGAGGAGATAGAAAAACACGCATTAAAGAATCAGGCAAGGGATATTTTTCACAAAGTAAAAATCGTCACTCAAAAATTTTCACCCAAAACTTGGACAATAGATGATCAATTTGGAAACACGCTTACAGATATTGATGTGATACTCAACCGATGGAAAGAATACTGTTCGGAATTGTACAGTGGTAGTTCGTCGACCTCAATTGTTTCCCTAATTGATGATGTCAGGGAGCCTGACATCTTGACATCTGAAGTTGTAAATGCCATAAAGAAACTGAAATGTAAAAAGTCTCCTGGCAGCGATGGTATACAAGCTGAACTTCTGAAAGAGCTTGGTGAAACTGCGATAAAGGCGCTATGTAATATGTGCAACAAGATCTGGGTAAACGGAGTATGGCCGAAAGATTGGGTCAATTCAATATTCATTCCCTTACACAAGAAAGGATCTACAAAAAAATGCGAGAATTACAGGACCTTAGCCTTAATATCGCACTCTAGTAAAGTATTGCTGTATATAATTAAAGATCGTTTGAGCAGTTACCTTGGATGGCAAATACCGAACGAACAAGCAGGGTTTGTAAAAGGCAAAGGGACGAGGGAACAAATACTGAATATACGTCAACTCATTGAAAAATGTCGGGAGTTTCAAACTCCAGCCGTTCTTTGTTTTATAGACTATAAAAAAGCTTTTGACTTTGTGAACTGGGACTATCTGTGGAAAGTTCTACTGGACATGGGAGTCCCCATGCATCTTGTAAAGATAATACATAACTTGTATAATGATAACAATGCAGTAGTTCGAATCAATTCGCTAAACTCGACAAATTTTCGAGTACAACGTGGAGTAAGGCAAGGGTGTATATTATCTCCAGACCTATTTAATATATATGGAGAGTATATAATGCGTAGAGCACTGGATGGTTGGAAGGGTGGAGTGTCCATTGGTGGAAAAAAACTATCCAATCTTCGGTATGCGGATGACACAACGCTCATAGCTAATAATCATGAAGAAATGGCCGAACTGATCCGTCGTGTTGAGACAGAGAGTAATGTGCTTGGCCTCCAGATAAACCGCCCCAAAACAAAAATTATGATAATTGACCGTCACCAACAGCTGCAAAACAACAACTCAGCTTTAAACGGTATAGATGTGGTTGATAATTTTGTCTATCTGGGGTCACTCATATCTAACAACGGCGGCAGCGAATTGGAAATACGGCGCCGGATTACATTAGCAAAATCGGCAATGTCACAACTAACGAAGATTTGGAAGAATAGAGCCATTACAACTGCTGTCAAAATCCGTCTCGTGAAGAGTCTCGTTTTTTCTGTCTGCCTTTATGGTGTCGAGACGTGGACCATGAAGGCGGCGGATAGACGGAGAATCGATGCCTTCGAGATGTGGTCCTGGAGACGGCTACTGCGCGTGCCTTGGACCGACAAACGCACGAATGTGTCTATTCTTGAAGAATTGAAAATCAAGGATAGATTGTCAACAATATGCCTGAAACGTATATTGCAGTTCTTCGGCCACATTGCACGAAGAGGTGAGGAGAGCCTGGAGCGGTTGGTTGTGGTTGGTAGCGTCGAAGGCAGAAGAGCCAGAGGCAGATCCCCCGCACGCTGGACTGACCAAGTATCTGCAGCGACGGGCGCTTCCACGGTAGCAAGTCTTCGCCTGGCCGAATTTAGAACTGAATGGAGGCAGCTGGTTGACCGCACATCATAGTCACGATCCTCAGTGATGAGGGAACCGACAGCAATATATTGTAATATGTGATGTGTAATAATAAATATGTAGATCATAGTGATTCTTGGTAAAAAATTTTATATATGGTTAAAATATGTGAATTTGGCAAGAGAAGATTATTATTATAACCAGTGGCATATATCGTTTAATGCTTTCAAATAAAGGTTCACGGGTTCAATCAGGTCGATTGTTTCCTATTTAGAGTTTGTCAATTTTTCTGATTTCATTGGCAACTTTCTTCTATTTTTCTCGAATTTTCTGATTTATAAAATACTGCAAAAATGTTTGTCAAATTTATCCGTATGTCTCTATGATGCTCTGTTAAATTGCTCAATAAATTGTTTATTAATGTTTATAATTAGCCAGGAAAGCGCATTGGGGTTTACCTATTAAGCCTTCCTGGTAAATACAATATACATATGTATGTATGTATAAAAAATAATAAAAAAAACCTTGGCTAATAAATATTTACTGCTTGTAGTGACAGTACGTAGTAAGTATGTACATATTTTCACATAATTTGTTTAACAAATCAATAATGAATCACGTCTGATACTATGTCCATATATTATATTTAGAGTGACCGTATTTCCCAGGACTCAAACGGGACACTTAGTTATGAAGAAAATAATAGCACAAAGTGATTTATTTTTTCAGAAACATGTAACAAAATTTTTAAACGTTTCTTGTAGAATAATTCTTCTGTTTATCAGTGGATGGATAACGCGGGGCAAATCAATAATAATACGAAAACGACGGGATGAACAAAAATCACGTAAAAACGTGACTTTCCTGGCCAAAACGGGACGTATAGTCGCCTTAATTATGTATATCTTAATATTTCATGTTATAATTTAATAAGTGGTTAGCCAATCATAAGACGATTAGTGTTCAAACACTTCACTTCACTTTTAATTTTACATATATATTTATTGTACATATGTATTAAATACAATCTTAAATCATAGTAGAATTGCACTTGTCAATTCTTACTTTTTTGTATGAATTATTTCATTGTGAGAGATTATACTCAATTTCAATTGAGTTACTCACGTGCGCCAATCTAAATCTTTATTACGACGCAAAGTTTCCCCGTAAAATTTACATTGTAATTTCATACATTTTCCACTTGAACTTCGAAGAGTCGGAAAACTTTTAGACGACAGAGACACGCAGCGGTGTTACTTTAGCATTTCGACGTTCTAAATTATGGCTCGAATTTTGTGAGAGAACGATCACCCATCGTGTAAATAAACTCTGGAGTGTCGCAAACGAGATCTTTCGAATTGTGTCCCAATATTTTCCCCAGCATTTTTTCTCCCAAATATCGCTTTTTCGTCACGCGCGTTTCCAAAATTATTTCCCGTCGTCAACGTTATCAATTAATTTCGTTCGTGTTTGCCGTTTGCTTTGCCCACCTCCCCTTATTCGATGAGTTCCAGTCTCCATGTATCTATCTATGTATGTACATATGTACACAGCCTCCTCCAATCGTAACGATTGCTTTCATAGCGAATCCTATATAGATTTTAGTAAATGCTGTGTCGTCGAAAATTCGCTCTTGGCCCCTTCAAATATTTAACATGGAAAAATCAACGATATTTTTTGCACAAAATGCTGGTAGCTCGAGCGTCTTGGTAAACGCGCGATAGATTTTTCCGAGGGCGTAAACCAATTTGCACACCATCCAACCCATTAACCCTCGGTAGCATTAATTTTTCACGTGAGCAAAAAGCTCTCAACTTGCCCCTAAGCTTTACTTAGCACAAATATTTTGAACTTCAATTAAAACGACTGATTTTTTTATCACGAACGGATACAGTTTTACGAATTGGACCATCTCCATTTAAATTTTCATATACAGGTATGTATTGTATGTAGGTTTGAAAATTTGCAACGTTTCATATAATAGTCTTCGAAAAACAAATCACTATTGGAAAACGTGCGCGAGCTGAATTTTTTTTTTTCTATTTTTTTACGGTCGTTTTTTGCTTTTTATAACGGGTCGCATCTCCATTAAAATCTGTCTGCAGGTGAACACGTGCCTTATCAATTTTTCAACATTGATTTACATTTTAATTGAATTGTACACCTTTTATAAATCAAACCTTTAAAAATCATTCAGGCGAATAATAATTTTTAATATCGGTCGGCTTAAGCATGTATCTTTGGAACGTTTGGAAATGCATTCTTAAAACGCAATGGTAATAATTTCACGTATGAGATATATTTAGTTCTTAAATTCAGTTTTAATAATGTTTTCACATTCTATCAGAGCACACTGGTCTCGTTTGTATTGAATGTCAACGGACACAACACTCAACGAAAATAAAAGTTAATAGAATGTGAATTATAAAAAAAACTTTTAATTTTTATATTTTAAAACACCACCCTGAGTAATTGAGGCGTTTAAAGAAGAAAAAGCCTCACGATACATGATCTTGGGGGACAGATTTTTGATTCCGTAGTGCTCGTACACGACCAGTGATGATATGATTGTACCAGATAAGCTAAGAAAAAAACCCTGAAAAACCAGGTCTTGTCAGACCTAGAAGTTCAACCTATTGTGTGCAAATATTTTTTATTTTGGCCGCTTTTCCTCTCCCCTAATCTATATCATGGTTTACAAAAATCAGTTTAAAATGCGAAAAATAAATCAGCGGTGGAACGCTATTTTAAAATAAATACATCCAAATCTTCCCAAAGATGAGGATTTTTTAAAAAATAATCGATCGTAGAAACACATTTATCAACTATATATTTAAACTAGGTACATATCTCGTATCATTATCATCATCATCTATATCCACTGCTAGATGAAAACCTCTCCATCACGTTTCCGCTCGTCTCTGTTTTGGGCAGCTCTCATCCATCGCACACCACTCATTTTCCTAATTTCGTCCACCCATCTTCCCTGCGGTATTCCTTTTACCCTTTTGCATTCTCTCGGGTACCATTCTAGCATTTATTTTGTCCTTTCGTCCATTCTTGTAGCCACGTAGCCCGCCCATTGCCATTTCAATCTCTTCACTACTCTTGTCATACTTCTCACCCACGTATTCCGTTTCCTGTCTTTCCTCGTTATGCCAAGCATACAACGTTCCATTATTCTTTCAGTGCATTGAACTTATGTAGCAACTTGACGTTCAATGTCCGAGTTTCACATCCATACGTCATCACTGGCAAAGCACATTGATCGAAAAGCTTTTTCTTGAGGCAAAGTGGAATTTTTGATTTAAAGCCGCATTCATTCGTCCAAATGCACTCCATCCTAATTTCATACGTCTCTTTATTTTTTCTTCTTTACTCCTGGACATGCGAATTACATATTTGATCTAAATATAAGTAATTATTTACTTCTTCTACCGGTTTATCATCTAATGAAATACTATCAGGCATGCAATAACTATTGAACATTAGTTTGGTCTCATCTACGTTAATTTTTAATCCTAATTTCCTACTTTCTCTATCCAGCTGTGAAGCAAGTCAGCTGGATCGTGAACAATTAAAACTATTATATATCGTCTGCGAACCGAAGATATGTAAGTCAAGAAGCGATCGTTGATTTTTACTCCTGCTCTGTCACATTCCTAAAAGTTCCTGAAAACTCCCTCAAGTACCGCATTAAATAACTTGAGCAAGATGGTGTCTCCTTGTCTTACTCCTTTTCCCATGCTAAATCTATCTGTATCTGAAAAAAATTTTAGCGGAACTGTAGCGTTCTTGTATGTACATATGTATATTACAGCCCGACATAGAGTTCTGGCACTCCCTGTGTTTGTAGAGCGTCGAATACTGCATTGTGACTAACTGGTACCTCGTATAGTAGTTTTTATTTATTATTTAAAAATTAGAAACAAATGAATTTTCATCATTGTCAATAATACTAAACATTTCCCAAAAGTTTCCGTCGCCCAGATGACCGTCACCTAAATAATTGTCGCCCAATTTCGTTACCGGGATCTCAGTACCCGATCTCACATGACTGGGCTTAGGGCCGGGCCACACCGTGCGACTTGCGAGCGACTTGGTTGAGGGCGACCGGACCAATACATGCAGTTAGATGGGACATGCCACACCCGTCAACTTCTTTGTCGCTCACATTTCCATACATTTTTTCGTATCGCGCAACTAGTCGGCCGACAAAGTTGCACGGTGTGGCCCTGCTCTTAATCATAGGCTTGGGCCTGGTAGCGTATCTAAGAGTAGACGCGACAGCCTCACCTACACTAGTGTTCATGCTCGCAACACCTTCAGCATATATATTCTGTGTGTTGCAGATGGTGTGTCGGTGAGCATGGCGAGTGGCGCGGCGGAGGAGGCGCCGCGCGGGCCTTCCACGGCCGAGCACATTACGAGGCTCTTCCCCAAGTGTCGGCCACGCTCTGATCACAACCTCAACAACACTAGACGACACGACGACAGGTACACACACCAACATCTCACATTCACGATTGCCACCCACTCACCCGCTGAAAACTTGCCGCATACTGCATATTGTAAGCTTTTAACAGGGGTGTGGTAGCACTGGGTATGAAGTGATCTTCACACTTCTGATGTACGTACAAGTCTCTTGTAGGCAGGGTTGCCAGATGACCTTATTTGAGAGAGACCTTCACGAGTTTAACAGACAAATCCCGAGTCCCGCATTGCCACTGAAAATCCAGACTTACATATATACGTAAATAGAAATGGCAAATTTCAAAAGTAACACATTTCAATCCATTAAAATCTTGTCCTTAACCCTTTGAGTGCTGACGTCTTTTCTATTGAATGCCCGCCACGCTGAAAATTTCGCCAAAATTTTCAACTAAAATTATTTAGAAATCCAATAGAAAGCAGATATAAAAATTGTAGCTAATCCAAACAAACCCTAGATAACTACCGCCGAGGATTTCGAGTTTTGTAAAGGTGTGCTTAGACTCTCCAATATATCTTGCAATAATATAAAATAAACAAAAGATGTCTATGTATTAATGAATGTATTTTTCAAAAACTAGTTCCATCTTCTTCATTGTTGTTAAAATGTAATGCTCACAATCTAAATGCCAAGCCATAAATAAATACATTATAATTTAATTAAAAATATTTTTTTCTTAATTTCTTCATTAATTCTTAAACTTCTTTTTTTTATCGTTCCTAATAGTGAATGTCCCAACCTGTGATTTTGGAAATCTGGTAACCCTGCTTACAGGGTCTGGGTATGACGTTCGTGGTAGCCAGAGGCGGTACGTTGGATTTCGACTCTGGTTAATACCATTAGTGTTTCTGAATACCCAGACCTTTAAAATTCTTATGACTCGTGTCATAGCTCTGGATCGTTCCCGGGATGACGCAAAATATACATTTTTTAATGAAGTGAAATATATTTATTCTAAATTAATATTAGGATTCAATTTGTGGTACAGGCCAACGAAACTTGTTTAGCGCTTTAAACAGTGTTTACTTATCGATGCGTCGAAACGAACTGTCGTTTATGGTAAACGGACTATTTCGCACAGTGCAATCTCGCACACGACAATCGTTTCCATGGAAATCGCGTATACGGAATATCTGGCAACTCAAGCTCTCGTTTGTATGATAGTTCGCGTGGGTAGCTCTCGATGGATGAAATTTTCGGGTGCCAGATGATCCATGATCGAGATTTTAGTGACGTGTGCGAAATTGCTTTGTGCGGAAAATCACCAAACAAAACTTTTCTTGGCTCGAAAATCAAATGACAACTGTCGACTTTTCAAGAGAATACGCCATTATTGAACGACGCGAACTGGGTGCTCAAGTATTATATACAAATAAAATAAATTATAAAACACCTGAAAATTACGAATCCTACAATTTATCGATTTAGTGATACGATTTCTAACACGTTTGATTTAAATCATTATTTTAATTTTTCGCGTTTTTAACTAAAATCACATCCGTGGCATAGACAACCCTGATCTATTTGATTGTGATTTTTTTTAAACCGTTTTTAGCTCGTGAGTCCATTTTAGAGATCTAGTAAAAACCTAACAATTCCTGTAGTTAAAATTTCAATGGTAAATAATTACTAGTATGAAAAAATTAATATATATGTACATATTTTGAGTCTGTGATAATTAAAATACATATATAGATACATAGGTAATCTATTTATATTTAATTAGCGAAAAGCTCTTAAAGACATTTGAATTTTTGTCGTATTGTATTTTGTTCATGTTACCTACAATTTAAATATTTCGATTGAAAGTCATCATTGTGTTCAATTTTTAATTTATCTATGGTTTTTTTTACTAAAATTTTAATGACAAAAATAAAAACATATGAAAGTACTAATTAAAATTTTAAAAAGTTAAGACGTGGAGGTGCTAAAAAATAATTTAACAAAATTTTAATGAACTTTCTTATAACATTGAAATGATGAAATCAGGGTGTTTATTTGATAATTTATTTTTACTTTTATAAATAAAACGTAATTCATCTCAGAAATATTGCTACTGACGTATCCAGTGGCAACATCTCCCTGTATGAAAAGCACCACATACTCTCCATATGAATAAAAATGCTACTGCTAGGAGTGGCCATATACATATTTAAATCGAAATCAAAACGAATTCAATCAATACCTACATACATGTGTATGTGCATCCAACAACCAAGTATACATATGCTTGTACAATATATTTATTTATTTATTTATATGTATGTCCTGATATGAAACATCTCGCTTACGTAATTAATACGATTGAATTATCGTAGTTATTCTCGACCGGTTAATTTGACAACAATGGACTTGTATTGCTAAATTAGCAGTGTTTTAACGCTAACTACGCGTTGAAATAGTGTGTTGAAACAATGCTAAATTATGAGAACCCTTGAACCTTTCCCTCCTCCTACCCTTCTATTCCACTGTAGGGGTTGTTGAGGTCGGTCACGCCCCTGTGTTTAACCGTACGAATTTGGAGCTACTTTCAGCTCACGAGTTTTGTGACAGACAAACGTTTTATTTTATTTGGAATAAATTATACAGATAGCCTTGCGAGACAACGAGGGTAATATTCTATTGTCTTTTTTTGTCTATTCTGATTTGGCTGCGTGCCACAGTTAGTAATTGCGTATGTATTCTAATGTCTATACGTATTTCTAAATATAGCAATGGAAAACTACGACATTTTATCGAACATCTCTTTTAATTGTTTTTAACCACTCTTCTGTGAGTGGTTGGGAAAAGTTTTAGCCTTAGTCGGGCGGTGTTTTTCGTTTTATCCTTGAAGGCACACAGTTCGCTTTCTGGAAGTCGCATCTTCGAAAGCAATTAACTCGATTCACCGTCGAGTTAGTATTTTCATCAAACTTTCCCTAATTGACATGACCGACCGCCTCATTGTTGGGGAAAAGTCAATTTTCGTCTCCTCTCAGTTCGAGCGAAAGGGAGCGTGTATCGGTCTGAGAATAAATATATTCAATTTTCCGCATTCTGTGTTTGGTCTTTTGATCTAAAATCGACCCGATTCCTTTTTCACCCGGTCGTATTAGCGGCGATTCGTTTCGATAGAGCGAAAATATCCACTCGATTGGGCTCTTAATCGAAATACTGCGCGTAATCTGAAAACGAGCTATAATATATTTTACAAGCACTTTTCGGTGAGGGGGAAGGTGGGGGTTGTAAAAAACAGAAATTGTTTAAACTTGGTCTAAAATGGAGGGGGAGGGGAGGGGTGGCGCTTTTGGAAAACTTTTCAGAATTAATCGACCGTGCACGGCGAATTTTCAATTAGTGCCACGAAATTACTCGATTGTACTTTTTTGTTTCGATGAAAATTAAAGCGAATTCCACGCCCTAGTCTATTCTTCAAAGTGTGTATATGTAGATTCGTAACTCGAACTCGGTTCTTCACTTCTCGTTAAATATTTATAGAGGTCGACAATCCTTTTAGGTTTTTCGCCTCTAAGTGGATGGGGAGGGGGTAAATCCCTACCCCAAAATGATGTGTGACATACATTACAATAACGGTGACCGTCACCGCATCGAAAATGTTCGTTTACCATGAATACATAGAAAAGACGGTTAGTATACATATCAGTGGCGTACGGTAAAAGTCTCTCTCCCCCCGACGTACATCCTCACTTAATTTGCGCGAGCAGGATACAACAGAAACAAGAGGAACAGGCTTTTCATCACGTATTCTGCCCGCGCACATTAATCAAGGCTGTACGACAAAAAGAGAGATAATTTCACCGCATGCCACTTATATATATATATATATATATATATATATATATATATATATATATATATATATATATTATATATATACATAGTACCGTTTACCATGCATACATTATTTTTGATCTTTCGACTTAAGATCTTTCGATTTTCGATCTTTGCTTTTTCGATTTTTCGACCTTTCGATGCCGTGATGTAGACCATTACAATACATATATTTATGAGTTATATCAAACTTAAGTGACATGCGTACATATACATATGTACATTTATGGATATATGTACATAGGTATTATATAGAAAGCGTTATGCTTCAAATATGAAACGTCAAAATCCAATTTTCCAGTATTTTTTTACATAGATGTACATACATATGTAGGTACATAGATAAATTTACCTACATTGATTTGATTTGAAACCAAAAGAAAGCTCATAACTTAATGTAGCTATAATTTTTACAATAAAGCTTACAAAACAGTTCACGCGCCTTTCCTTTCAACGTGTAGTGTAGTTTCGAAAAATATGTATACATATGTATATATTTTTATCACAGTCAAAGTTTTTCAATACCAAAAAGTGTTCCATTGTATACGAACGTGCTTGCTCGTCTTTTACTGTAGTTTCATTCTTTCACCGTACATAAAGCCTCGTAGAAAATTTTACGAATTCCGTGAAAATTCTCATTGCGATTTGCTTACATTTTCGTCGCGGATGCGCAATTCGCCGAATGAAAATGAAATGAAATTTTTGCACACGTGTCTAGTGAGTTTGCAAGTAATTGTGGATGATGGGCAGGTGGCAGGGCACCGACGAGGGGACTCCGCCCTCTGAGGAGGATCGCCGCCAGGGCAACTGCGATTCGGATCAGGTCATTATCCTCAATTCGAAGCAGGGCTGCTACAAGCTGAGGGACTCGAGGTACATCCCATACAAAAATAATAAAAAAACTAAGCATTCATGGATCATTGCACTTGTTAGATTCTACATCGAATGTGATCGTCGAAATTTATCATACATACATATGTATGTTGGATTCGAAGTTTAGCTACATTTGTGTATGTGCATGAAGGTATTGTACAGGCCTGTTAGGAAAATCTGTAGCTAATTAATAGCCCATGTACTGTGAATGTAATTGAATATTGTAATTTAGATGATTCATTACACTGTCATGATATGTATGTACTATAGAGCATGTTATATAATATCTTGTATATATATGTAAATCAAAATCTGCAATATCAATCGCGCACAATGTACATATGTATACTTATACTTACATAATTACACAGTATTCATTTATTTTAAACTGTATATACATATGTGTAGTTTTTATTATTACACATATTATAATTTATTTATAAAAAGCACTGGATATCTTATCAGATATTAATTTTTTCAGTTATTTATTTGTATCATTATTTAAAGATACTATTTAAATTCATAAAAAAAAATGATTAATAATAGTTTCATTAAATAAAGTTGCTTATTTAAAATAGGGTACCATTTATCGGCCCGGAAAATAAAAATAATGCCCCTCTCTAAAATAGCTTGCACGACAGATTCGGCTTTCGCCCGGCAAATCAAAGGTCAAATGGGTTGCCAGTAACAAAAATAAAATTTGACAAAAATAAACAATCTAATGTTAAATGAATAGGGCCAACCCTAACTTAACCTAACCCTTAAATAAATAAATGTT
Source organism: Arctopsyche grandis (assembly GCF_051622035.1). NCBI lineage: Eukaryota > Metazoa > Arthropoda > Insecta > Trichoptera > Hydropsychidae > Arctopsyche > Arctopsyche grandis. The sequence goes on from NC_135355.1 coordinate 17,333,639, forward strand.
GTCTGTTAAGATATTACGATTACCCAGTGAAAATGTAACTGGTTATGATTTCACTAAAATGTCAAATTTTATTTTTGTTACTGGCAACCCGTTTGTCGTTTGATTTTCCGCGCGAACGCCGATTCTCTTGTGCGAGCTATTTTAGAGATGTTAATTTGACATTAAATTTCGTTTTGACATTTGTCGTGTAATTTATTTTACAGCCGTGCCAAAAATATTATCCTTTTAAAATATACATATACAATTTTATATACATATTTTCAAATGCATGCTTCGGTAAAAATCAATTAATATTATTGAATTTCAATTTTCAAATGAAATACACATTTAAGTTAAGTTATTAATGTAACTAACGTAATATAGTCACCTCTGGTGAGTTGAATGGTTTTTATCATACATAATTTGTCACTGAAAAGCCACATAAATTAAATGATTGAATTATGTTATAGAATCTACACTGTTTGCGTTAGTTTTAATGCTGAACACGTTTTACCAAACTGTAAAACATGTCCTTTGGTATTTCACCCTTGGGACTCTTGTACAATGGTTTATGACTATTACCGACAATGATATTATATTCAGAGTTATGGGGTGAGAACTAAGAAGGAATGAAAGGCTTGCACAACTGAACGTGTTTGATTTTCTTTTTTTTCCATTTTTATATACATAGTTTATAATTCAATTATACATTCAGAAACGAAATTTTACTTTAAACTATCAATCACTTACATACTTAAATTGCATCGTCGATGCATTGAAAAAAAAAACATACATATGATCATTGGTGCTCATATTGAATATGTTATACATATTTATATAGTTTATTGATGTGTGACATTGAATTCCGAATTATTTTTTACTAAAACAAAATACATATATTAAATAGAATACGTGAAGTTATTATATTATTTGTGTTTTTATTTATATTGCATGTTTATAATGTAATGCACAAAATTTGAAACAAAATATTCATCATTCATGTATGTGTATACAATAATCTCATCAATAAAAAAGTAATGCAATATGAAAGTGTAATTATTTTAATAATGAAATCGAAATAATAACAAAAATATCTACCATACAAAGAAAGTTGGTAAATCCTAAAATATGATCTCATTTTTCAGGATAATTGAAATTGCCGGAGGTCGTGAGATTTACTCACAGAGTAGAACTAAAGCAATACGGAAAGGTCGACATGCTGGAATCAATCAACGCTCTATCCACCAAAGAGGAGCGAAGCATCGGGGCGACAAAGATACATATGATAGTATTTATATAAATGAGGTTAATCGTTTTTCATTTTCATGTCATCAATTAGTTTTACATGTTTATTTTTTTATTTATTGATTTGTGTTTAATGCTTTGTTTTCAGACCAATTTGAATCATCGCAGAGATTCAAGAGATACTGTTTCTCCAGCCCTACTGCCATCCAGTTTTCCTGTACAGCACTCTCCCCCTACTCGTGATAAAAAAATATCTACAACTATTCCAATACAACCATCGCCGTCTCCACCTCCAATAGAATCTCCACCTCCTCTTACACCTCCAGATGAAGTGCAAGGGTCAAAAGGAAGCCCCATTGCCGTAACAGCTGGAGGAGAATTGGTTGTTTTCGATGACATCGGTGACAGTTGGCAAAGTATGACATAAATCTTACTGTATCTGCTCTTGTATCATATCAAAAAGGTTTCACAAATTCATTGAACCGACCAATTTTATATGTAAAGTTATTCTAGTGTTCGAAATACTTGTGATTGTACGTGTGCTAAAAATAAATTGTTATAATTGCCACTTGTTTTTGTTAACAATGTTAAAATGTGTATATCATAGTTCCCTTTAAAACTAGTAAATGCTATGTTTTTTATTATATTAAAACATTCATTTACAGAATGAGTGGTTTTTATTTTCAGTGATAATGAATTCTGTGTCCCCAGGTTTAAGACTTGACTTAGAAAATAGTGAACCCGACATAGACAATGGCATTCAAAGAACAGTCACTGTCGAAAATAGCGTCGATCCAATAATTCCTGTACACAATAACAACGGAAATACGGGAAAATCGTCTCCGATGGAAGATCACAGCGATGAAACGAGCGACGGCAGTTGTAGTAGTGAGGAGCATGATGGTGGACTTGGCAACGGTGTTCAAGAGAATGATGTAGGAAATGGCGCTAGAGTTGCAAGAGTAATCGGAGGTGTACCGATAGCTGAATATGCTGAGTCACCTAGAAGATATGGCCCACCAAGACCAGGATTTCCTCAGGTATCTAGATTATTTTTAGGATAATTTTGTATTCTCAAGAGATATTTTCTCATTTATATTTTTCCTTTGCAGCGAGTTTTATCTGGTAGTAGTCCATCACCGCCACTTGCAGCTCCACCATGTCTTGCACCATCATCTATGACTTTCGATTATTTATATGAATTTTCTGAAACTAGGAAAGTCTTAGAAGAATTTTTTAAGTGTCCAAAATCTAATGATATAGACCATGATACTGGTACTCTTGACGATATAAATGATTTTCAGGTAAATTATGTAGCTACAATAAAATATATGCATAGGTATGGAGTTATAATATTTATATTTTTAAGATAATATTAACATTTATAATTTATTATATGAACAGGATTTAGATTACGAACTTCGCCGTCACCAAAAGCGAACTGATGATGATATAATTTTGGGCGATGGTGATGTCGGTGAACCTGAAGATGGTGATATAGAAGATGGGGATGAGAGAGCAGACTCTCGAAATGCTGGAAGTTGGTATGTAGGGCAACGCCTTGCTAAACCACGTGTCCCCGCTCATACTATGCAAGATTCACCTCAAACTCGTCACAACCATACAAATTTTTTAGGCTTACAGGTTAATATTTGAAAACGTTAATATGGAATAATGTTTCTTTACCTTTTGTTTGATGTTTAAAATTTTATCCATGCAGCAAGATTGTGATCCATATGAACCAGAAGTTAATTTAGTAGAATTATCAGTTGGGACAGGATCGAGTGGTTCAGGTTCGAGAGAAAGACGAGGTGGTGGTATGGGTGGAACAGTGCAGGGAACCATTGGAGTACCCACTCAGCAACCACCTCATCGTTTCACTCTGTCACCTGAAACTACGGATTGCGATTCAAATTGTGGCGATCTCGATAGTGAAGTATCATTGATGCTTATGGAAAATGAAATAGGTAAACTTATAACACGACAGTTTATCTTTGTTTTAAATTGAATACATTATGTAACCTGATATTATTTTTAGGTGCTAATAATAACTGTAACTCAATACGTGTTGTGCCATGCATGCCCGTACTTGAAGATGGACTTAGCAGTGGTCATGCTTCTGATGTTGACAACAATTCGCGTGCACCTCCACCTCCAGCTCCAGCGCCTTCCATCGTATCAGCTCCTCCCCCATTGACCCATGCAACAGAATCTACAGAAGATCAGGTTTCTTTATAGAATTCCGTTTTTTGTTTTCATTAGCAGATTATGATTAGTTTATATGTATAAACTTGAATATAATTTTTTTAAGGTGTCGAAACCTCAAATTATCGTCGAAAATGGAGTAAAATCAGATGTGCCGGCTCTTTCAGACGTCGATTTAAATAACCTCGATCCACTTGGTCAGTTTAACCGAATCTATGATTGCAAAGAATTTTATTAGTTTTATTTTTGTATATATTTTTTTGCGTATTCATTAAGATTTTATTTTAGCTAGTAGATGGTCTATGGCACCACCTCCCCCAGCACCAGAAGCTCATCGCGGAGGCATTAGTGTGGGAATGATAGGAAATGAAGCGCCGGCTTGTGCTGCTGCTCTTAGAGATATTCGCTTGGCATTGCGAAGAGCTCGTGCCCTTCCACCTGCATCAGTTCGTGCTCCTGAACCAACCCCACCCACTTTATGGCTACCGAGGTATACTATTATATTATATATGTACATACTTACTAGGGCCGCGCCTACCATATGTAGAGATGTGTGCAACGCTCACAGGCGGCCGAAAGAAATGAGTCGAAAAAATTATATTCCTTAAAAAAATACGAAACAAGACATCGTACTTTTTTAAATACATTTAGGTTGTCTTGTTGTATACTTGTGGATTGCTGTTGCAAGTTACAACTTGTAACACACCCGAACTATAATTCGGAGAAATAACAGGATAGGAGCTAGGTCTTTTATGTTCTATTATCTTTGCGACTGTCAGTATTTCTTAAAGGATGTTGAGTATTGGTTGGTCATCGAAATAACACTGTTTTAGATGCGGGATTGGGGATAAAAACACTATATTTTCATGAATGAACTTGATAATGTTCAGTCTCTCTTTTCGTCTGGTCCTGTTCAGAACTAAACGTTTTGGTTTTCTTGTCTGTTTTTCTGGTTAATTTTTATTGTGATTAAAATTTTCAAAACTTTATTCCTCACAAGGTAAGATTTTTGCACTACTCACATGCATAACTCGAATTAATATGATTTATACAAAAGCTGATTAAATTAAAGAGCGGCCGATTTATGTATGCACACAGGCGGCTGAACTCTTAGGCGCGGCTCTGATACATACATATGCATATTGTTATAAAGACAATACGAGATGTGTGTGTGGGGGGGGGATTTATTGAATAAATGTATATTAAGATTTAGTAAAAGAATAATGATATTATTCTTTTACTAAATTTCAAATATAATAATGCGAATCCTTTTTTTAGTAAATATTTTTTAGCCAAAAAACATCCGTGCTAAATTGTCATACAGCAAATACATTTTTATCATATTCTTCATGCTAAATATAAAATATTATTATCTGAGTACTAAACCACATTGCTTAAACGTGATACGCGGTTTTTATATTTAAATCAGTGAAACATCATGACAATGGTTGTTTCGAGTAAATTCACGTAAAATGCATACATATATAATTGTGTATTTATCAATTTAATTTAATGTTGTATTTAACAATTTTATATATTTGATTACTACTTTTTTTCAGAAGACGAGACACCTCGAGAGAAAGTGTTGAATCAACTGAACGTAAACCGGCAAGTGGCGATGACGGTAATTATTTATATTTTCACTTAATCTTTTGAGCGATCGCTTGATTTTAAAACTTATTTAAAAACCTATAAATTAAAGATGAGGCTGACACAGATTTGGAAACTGATAGGCTACTGGGCCAACAGAGAACTGATGATCAAGGTTTCTATGACGAAAAGGTATATACCGCTTATCACTACATATTTACATTGTTTATTTTCATTTCTTGTTTTATTATTATTTGGTCATACGTTTAAATGCATGTCTATGTGGGTGCGGACCAATCTCTTCTACAGATGTTGTTACGCACATAATTTTATTTTCTTGATTCTTTTGGGTGTGGTGCTACTTCTCTTTGTTTCTGATTGCCAACACATACCTTTAACACAGTATTCCAACAAAACGGACTATATAAACGCTGCTTCAGAAGTTATTATTTGCTATATATGTCGCTTTACAACTGAGAAAAATATTATATATAGATATACACAGCTCATAACACCCATTTTACATAGGTATAGGTAAATGTATGTTATAATAATCTATTTGTGTTTCATGTTGAAAATTTGGAGACTGATTGTTTCCATGTTAATTTATAATTCATCTGAAAAATTCATTTATCTCCAAATTTTTAATGTGAATTTCTTGTTAGGCTAGGTTACATATGAAACTTTAGCTATGACGAAAAATGTGTATTAAAATTGTAGATTTTATTTACAATTAGTTATCAGTTTGTGCTTAGTCACAATTTACTTTGCGTGCACTATCAAAAACATTATGACAAATGTAATCATCTAGTTGACACTTCTTGTCGCAATATTAAAGACGATTTGAGCAATTATTAGTTTTCGATGAATCCTTAACTGCCGTCATGTGTCTAACATAAGACTGTCATTGAGGACAAGGTTTAGTTCTCGTATTGTGTTGATGTTGTAGGGGTGGAGGAAGGGCAAGTCGCAAACGATGTCAGCGGCAAATACAGCCCCCTCTCACCCCCCAACCCCGCCTGCACCCCCTCCTGCCCCAGCCTCACCCCCTTCCACTCCCTCGCCTGGGGAGCGGCCAGAGATCACCGACACACCCGCCACCGATATCAAACATAAGAAGGTAAAACCTGACCTCGTCACGAAGTATTAACTATTGAACACTCATCATTTATTGCATTTTGTATTGTTATGGAATAAACAATTTTAAAAAAGTTTGCACTATTAAGACGATATTTTTATAGTTGAGATTTTTTATTTATTCAAATTATCAATATCAAATATTGTAGATTGTTTTTTATCATATTTTTCATCAAATATATTGTTGGTTGAACTACGATTCCTTTTTTTGCAATAGCACCGACTTTCTTTGACTTAAAAATTTTAGTACGAAAATTAATATGGAATATCACCAAAATTCTTAACAGTCATTAAACTGAACTATGTATTGAGTTTATATTTTTCCTTTCTTTATATTTTGTGTCAGCCTAGTGCATTCTAAATCTTTAGATTTATAAAAATGCATATTTATATTTGAAATTTAAATGGTTGCTAACATATAATGCCCGTGAAAAACATTTGAATCGAGCATGATTTATTTTTTATTTTGAATTTATGCATTTGTTTATTTCATGTTTTTAAATTATTAGATTAAAAAACATTGTATATTTTTGTACACTACTTATTATCAATGCATGGAACATGCTTTAGTTTAGTTGTGGAAATTATAACCTTCAATGGATATGTATAATTTTCATTCATATTTATGAAATAGTTGTACAATTTTAATTGCATGCATTATTTTATGAAATGCTTTATTTCACTCATTCATTTCTACGATATTTTAATTTATAGTTATAAATCATCAATAGAATTCATTAAGCTTTTCAAAATGTTCATATGTATATTATAATATATTTTATACATTAAATTTACATGAATAATAAAAATAAATATGGGTTAATATATATAATATAATATATACATACATATATAAATATTTGATTAAATGGCAAACCTTATAACACTTAATAATATTAGCTTAACATAAAAATTTTGGATTTGGAAAATTTGAAAGTGATTTCTTCCAACGTTGATGTAATTTGATTTCGTATAGTAATATCAATTTGTTAAAAATATTTAATGGAATTTCAAATGACTAACTTCATTCACGAATTGAAAATGAAAATTTCAATGTATTTAATTTCTTTGCTAAATAATATTTTGTATATTGGCCATTGATATAGAATGTATAAATATGTAGGTCCTTCCATATAAATTTGTCGACCTAAAACGTGCCATACAGCGGGGACTATTGAAACCAACCACATTTATTTTTGCGACTTTTGAACCATTTTCACGGTAATATTTTTGGCGAATGAAGGCGCATATACATTATATATTGATGATATTGGCGCTTTATTTCTTCACTTATTTTGTCTGTTATGCTGCATTTCGCTTAAATAGCATGTTTAGATGCCGTTTCACCGAAATAATCAAATTTTTGTATTGCAGGATAAAGACAGCAAAAAGAAAGGAAAAAATAAAGAAGGTAATTTCTGTCACCTACATATTTGTAATAGTTGTATTATTTTTTTTTAATTTAATTTAATACTTAATTACTATTTTCTTTGTTTATATCCACCGCTTTGGGGTGTTTTTATTGGTGAGTTTATGATCAAAAGTATAAAATCATGCTTTTACATCTTCATAAAGCGCTCCATACTAAAAATGTTAATTTTTTAATCTAAAACACCTCTACATATGCATATAATATGTCTGTACATATTGCTGTAATATTCTCAAAAATAATTTTGTGAAGACTTCACGATATATGTAGAATTTTCTTTTTCAAAAAATATAAGAGCCGGTTGTATCGTTAATTTTGCCAATAAAATTCAACATACATATGTGTACATAAATTACCTGAAATTAATTAGTTAATTAATTAATTGAAAGGATAAACGTAAATTATTCCAGCATCTATAAACTTACATACAATTCAAAAATGAACATACAATATCTGTGAACCAAGCCTTTATAAAAAAAAGACCATTGTTTAAGCTATTTTAATTGTAAAAATCAAAGAAATTTCTTAAATTCAATCATTTATATCAGTGCTCCCCAACCGTAGTGCCATGGTACACGAATGCACTGCAATACGATTGTGATGGTAGGCTAATTTTTATATGTATGTGAACTTTTTTATACATATCACATATTAACTTTTGGAATTCTGGGAAAACTAAGTGTGCCGTGGGTGAGAATAGGCTGCAAAGCTCTGATTTATTAAATTGAATGCCGATATTTCATCTTGGAGTTTAAATTCTTGAATCATACTCCATTGTCATTGCTTTCAATGTAGTTTATTTTTCGATTATTTTACCCCGTTATTGAAAGCTTTAATAGTTTCAATGTTTGTTTACAGTTCTTCAAAATCCTTCAGTGTTAATAGAAGGAGTGTTATTCAGAGCGCGATATCTTGGCTCAACACAACTTGTATGTGAAGGACAACCGACAAAAGCAACTCGCATGCTGCAGGCTGAAGAAGCAGTAAGTCGAATCAAGGTCAGATATTTTCTTCTATTTTTGAATACCTACACCACTAATTTTAACACACATGATCACGCACATTTCAATAAATCTACACTGTTAATAAATTGACTGGTGTTAATTCATATATTACACTATATTCACACAAATCACTCCAATGTCATTACAAATCTAACACGAAACTACAATGTGTATAATTGGTATGTATGAATACTTTATGTGGATCTATGTACATATATACATACATACATCATGCAGGTCAAACTCCTTTTGATCACTGAATAATTCCAAACTACTGAGCTTTCGACATTTAAGTAAACGTATTACAATATACATAGTACCTATAATTCAGTGCTGTCACCCATTGGGTTTCCAGAAACCCATTGTTAAATATCTGAAGTTTCTGGAAACCCATTGTCCCAATTATAAAATTTCCTTAATTTGATGTGAATTTTATATACAGTACACTCTCGATTATCTGGGCTAATGCTGGGGAGGAAGGGCACGGATAATCCAAATCATCAAATTTTGACTTGGTTTCGAATATAATATCATATTTACAACACAAATTTTTGTTTCATAATTTTAATACTCATTATTTATTAAGAAAAACGCTCATAGTTAAGCAGATAAGTGGCTGTTAGTAATTAGTACTACTGTTGTACCGTTTTATGATTAATGTAACCGCTGGTATCTTCTTCACTTGCACAGTGTCAAACTCATTTTCTTCCTCTTGAGAAACAAGAGAAACGATATCTGTATCATCCATGCGTTTAAAACCCGGATCACTTAAATCATGATTGAGTCACTCCTCGATGTTTTCCTTATCCATGTTTCCAAAACATTTTAAATTTTCCAAAAATCCACATATTTCAGATATATCATTTGCTTCTTTCTCTTCAGAATCTACTAAAACTGTTTCAATGTCAAGAAGAATCTTTCTCCATGATCGAACAAGTGTTACTGGCTTTTTACTTTTGACCAAGATTGTGTTATTCCGTGTATAGCATCCAATATCGTCATTTTTTTTCAGAAATTGATTAGTTTGTCATCTTCCTCGACAAGAGTTTTCAGAAGACTTTGACGATAAAGACGTTTCATTGATGATATAACCCCCTGGTACAAGGGGGTTATATCCCTAATGTGAATCAAAGATGTCGCATCAGGGAGCAAAAATTTTGTAACCATAAGTCTATCGTTTGTTTTCAATATACTTTCGTTCGGATGAGTAGCATTATCAAATAAAAATACTGCTTTCTATGGTAATCCCTTATTTTTTTTAAATCTTGCACCTCTGAAACCCATTTCTTTTTGAACCAATTTTCAAAAATCTCCCCGTCCATCCATGCCCCTTTCTGACTATAATAATCGACGGGAAGATTTTTCATTTCAGATCCCTTAAAAGATCGAGGTTTCTTTGCTTTCCTAATCATCAAAAGTTTCATTTCATGAGTTCTGATACGTTTCCGCAACACATGACAGTTATCCTTTCTTTGGACGATTTATATCTAGGAGCAGGCTTTTGTCAAAATTGAAGCCAGCGTTTTTTGTCGGCAAGCACTTCCATTACAGGCCTGTTTCATCTGCATTATAGATTTGATCGGGTTGCAAATTTTCTCTTTGCAATTATTCTCAAAATTCATCAGCAATTGAAAATAATTAAACATACGTATGTTACGAAAGAATCTACCCTGAATATACGCACTTGTTACTTCTTCGCTGATCAAAAGCGAGTGAAAGATCAACGCAATAGTAAAAGATATTTAAATGGAAACGAAAAACATTTCTGTGTGACATAATTTTTTTCAAATAACACGCGTGTTTACAATCAATCGGTGCGCCTCATAATCAGATAAGAAAAAAATTAAATTAATTAATATTTTTCAAGCACAGATAATCCGCAAACCGGATAATCTAGAGTTTACTGTATGTTTGTAATTAAGTGTATATTGTACATAAAAAACCTTATTGTATAAAAAAATTGTATAAAAAAAATTCTAAGTTGAAGTCACCTTCCTGGTGAATTTAACATGTCTGATATACATACATACACATGTACATATAATACATACATACATAGATACAAAGATACTTTCAATATTGACATATTATGTAAAAAGTTCAACATAAATCAACTATGAAATTAGTCAACGTATGGAATGAGCAATATCGACATTTATTATTATCTATGGTGTTGGTATATATTGAAATTTAATATTGGGATTCTGTTTATGTTTTATCGCTTTTTTTGTGAGTAATATCACTGCATACTGTTTGATCCTAATGTTTGTTTTATTTTTCATACATCATTTTGTTACACATTGTACTTTTTTCCTAACAAAAAAACAATATTAATCAAATCGTTTAAATACGAACAACAAATGATATTAAACGATTTTCTAAACATGTAACTTAACTTAAGGTGAATTTTGGCAAATGGATTGTTTTAGAATGTATTGAAGATGAAATTAATATGACGTTGTAGCATTTGCTACAAATTGAAATATAAATGGAAGCAATTTCATTAATATTTATTATTAGTTAAAAGAACCCGAATGTTAATCTTATAGAGAGCCTAATGAGATTATTTTTTTTTTTAATTCCCCATTAATTTGTATCATTATTTTAATTTTTCAACCCTTTAAGGTCTTGAAATATAATAATCGTAATTTGATTAGAATTTATAAGAACTGGTGCATTGATATGCACGATGTTATGGTAGATCTAGATTAGAAATATCTATTATTATTAGATCTAGAGAGAAAATTGGATATATTTTAGATGACTGCTTGCATTGATGGTGAACATATTATATGTACATATATTCAAAATATTTTCGGTCTATGTGAATCGGATTCCTTCAATTATGTTTGCAAGTTTTCTCGTACTTATGTAATATATGAAGTTATATTATACATATATACCTATATACGTATATATTATTATATCAGTGTAGAGTACTTTGCACTAGAATTTTGTTTCAGTGTCCCCCTCACCCCTTCACAGAGCCTCTACCTTTGGTCTGCAGACCAGCGGTGCGGTTCTGATTGGTTGCCTGACACCTGCCTGCTGTCTAGCCATTGAAGCAACCTCACAATATCCTCCGGAATGTTTGTCTCTCACTCTCTTACCCTTTCTGCTGTCATCTACTATGCTTTTTCACCCCTTGCATATATTATACTATTTTGTTTTGCAATTTAATACTACATTATAATTTTGTGCAGCTTATTTTTGTCATCATCTTTTGTTTTGCACTGCATGTCAAAAAGTGTATCGATTGACTGCTTTCGTTATATTATATATAAGTTGCATTCACACGCTTACACTTTTCATTGATTTTTTTTTGATACTTATGCATTTCACGTAAAAAAATATATTAACACGAAATATTATTCATTCATACGTTAACTTTTATTGCAACCGCTATCTTATATACAATAGTTGCATGCTGAGAATGGGCAGCATGCTGATGCTTGTATTCATTACCGATTCACAAAGGCTGACTCTTCTCTCGGTTGCTGTTGGTATATATTATATTATATATATACATACACTTAGAGAAAGTAACACTTAATTTATTGTAATCACCGGTTGTCCATTATCAAACGAAGCATTGAAAAGAGAGACTGACATTTTTTGCTTTGGCAAGGTAGAAGTGAGAGTGGCACGTTTTGTGGTTTATAGGATACAAACGCATGCGTTCAGGCAACCAATCAGCACCTGATACACAACACGGTGTCGTCTGCTTATGATGGGGTATATGGACAGTGCGGTACCGGCGCTGGTGAAGAAATGGGAAATGGAGAAGTGTCATCAGCTCCTCCAATCTCCCATTCGTCTGGTCCCACTGGAACCGTATTCCGTCTTGCTTTCTTGGGCTCTGTGGAGGTGGACGAGGAAGGCAGCGGCCGACGCCGCCGCAAGAGACTAAAAAAGAATATGGTCGAAGAGGCCGTCACCAAAATAAAGGTCTGCTTGTATAGTTATGCCATAAAACCAATTAAATACCAATCCAACGATTACTTAATGGCTCCAATACGTAAATTTTGTTTTTTTATTTTATTTTTATGTAAATTTTCAGTATACATTACATTAAAATCAGAATTTACATTAAACAAATGCAATTACATTTTAATTGTACATAGTATATACTTTTAAAGGATTGAATGTGTAGGTTCGTATCAAAAAATCTTTTTCGTCGGCTGTAATTTTATATTTTATTCAGTCAAGGCCGATGTGTTATTCATTGTGCATGCTACATATTTAAATATGACCAAAAAATGAAACGAGAATGGTTGGATTAGAATTCAAATATATCAGTTGGATTGTTCCATTCCATTTTTAGTTACTACATACACAACATACTTTAATTGTATATATTTCTATACGTATATCTAAATATGTGTATGTATATCTTTCACTTGCATTTGAATTGAAACTTTGTGCATTTCATTTTCTTCTTTCTTTGTGCTCCCATGGATCCTGTAGGCATTGGTGAGTTTGTTTTGCTAGATAATTGTTTGAATTGATTTTTAGCGATTTTTTTTTTATTTTGTAGAATTCCTGAATTTTAAAGTTACATCGTTGCCTTTGAATTTATTGAAAATTTTTAAATAAAAATTTAATCAAAAATAATAATGTGCCCTCGAGTACTAACTGGACTTGCATTACTGATTTAAAATTATTGCATTAAATTTATTAAACAATATTCATGAATTTTTATGAATGAAGTTGCATTTTAATCTGACTAAATCAATTTTTTTTAAGTTCAATTCGTGTATTTTCAGGCTCCCGAAGGTGAATCGCAACCTAGTACTGAAGTAGATTTGTTTATTTCGACTGAAAAGATTATGGTGCTCAATACGGACTTAAAAGAAATAATGATGGACCACGCATTGCGCACCATATCTTATATTGCCGATATCGGCGACTTGGTAGTTTTGATGGCGAGGAGGCGTTTCGTACCGCACGAACTAGATGATCCACCTAAAGTTAATCGAACTCCGAAGATGATCTGTCATGTGTTTGAAAGTGAAGAGGTATATTTACCCTTCTAAAAAACTCACATATAAACTCATCAATGTCATTGTTATAGCAAGTGTTTCATTTCAGGCCCAATTCATTGCTCAATCAATAGGACAAGCGTTTCAAGTGGCTTATATGGAATTTTTAAAAGCAAATGGAATCGAAGATCACAGTTTCGTTAAAGAAATGGATTATCAAGAAGTATTGAATAGTCAAGAAATATTCGGTGACGAATTGCAAATGTTTGCTAAGAAGGAAATGCAAAAAGAGGTCGTAGTACCGAAAGCTAAAGGAGAGATTTTAGGAGTCGTCATAGTAGAATCTGGATGGGGATCTATGTTACCGACTGTAGTCATTGCAAATCTAGCTCCATCTGGTGCCGCTGCTCGCTGTGGACAGCTTAACATAGGTTACATTTTTGTTAAATTATTGAAATAAAATCTCATTCCGAGAATCTTTCAGTAACATTGAATTATTCACTTTTAGGAGACCAAATAATAGCCATAAATGGAGTCAGTCTGGTTGGATTGCCCCTTTCGACTTGTCAAACATACATAAAAAATTCAAAAAATCAAACTGTCGTTAAATTGACCGTGGTGCCTTGCGCTCCCGTGGTGGAGGTGAAGATTAAAAGGCCCGATACTAAATATCAACTTGGTTTCAGCGTACAAAATGGCGTGGTTGGTATCGAATTAAATATTGCAAACTTTCAGCTCTCAGCTAAAATTTTTGATAACCTAGCAGTAACAGTTAAAAAAAATCGAATGTGACTAACCCATGACTTTATCTATGTATTTGAGGAATATAAGATGTATAAAAAACAAAATTCGATAATGACGTACACAAACACAGTGGCTATGAGAGCATTTTTGATACAAGTTTGAGCGTTAATGTAGGGAAATTAACACAAGACAAAAGTTCTACTTTTGGCTGTCCGTTTTTGTTAAAAAAAATTTATTACTTAATTATATCACCATAAATATTATAAGTATAAAATATCAGAAGATAAAAATAATTTAAAAGCTCAAAATAAAATAATGAAATATTGTTTAAAAAAAATAACTACTTCCGGTTTATGAATTCTAGCCAAAACCTTATCAACACTAAGTTAGTACATAAAGAATACAAATATAAATTTTCAACTCAATATGTTCAGTAGTGTGGAAAAATCGTGTGGTCATAACATTTTTGACCTTTCTAATAGGGAAAAATCGCACTTTTGGTGTATTAAATTTAGTGGTTTTTTTTATCACATTGATACAAGGTTTATACTTGAATTTTGTTGTGAAGAGCACACATACATAACCCTTTGAGTGCTGACGTCTTTTCTGTTCAAAGCCCGCCACACTGAAAATTTCCAACTAGAATCATTTAGAAATCCAATAGAAATAAGGTATAAAAACCCTAGATCGCCGAGGATTTCCATTTTTTTTAAAGGTGTGTTTAGACTCTAATATATCTTGCAACAATATAAAATAAACAAAAGAAGTCTATTAATGAATGTATTTTTCAAAAACTAGTTCCATCTTCTTCATTGTTGTTAAAATGTAATGCCAAACCACAATCTAAAATACTCAGCAGTTAAGGATTTCTATCGAGAAATTCTGCTATGGTTACAAATTCAGAAATTTCAGTGTAAACCAGTCTTTATAAACATTGTCACGGATTACACGACCCATGTTCAATGGATTTTTTTTTCAATGCTACCTGGAAAAGCTTAGTGGGTAGTATTCTTGTTTATTTTTACATACTCAAAAAACAACATTTAGTGGCGTATTTCAGGCTCATGGAATCGTCAGCAAAACGACGATCGGCGTTGGTCAGCATTCAAGGGGTTAAAGGGTCGAAAAAAATAGTGGAAGAAATATCGAAAAAGAGTAAACTGCCACTTTTGGATGATTTGGAATTTAACTAAATTTTATATATTACTTAGTATTAAATAAAAACTTCTAGATATGAAATTTCAATTCAATACATTGGAAGGTTTCGGGAAAAAAACTCAAAAAATTTCGATTTTCTAGAGTAAAAGTAATACTTCCAGTTGAGGTAAAAATATTAGTCTGTGAAATACATAATTTCTATTACATGTAAAAAGTTTGTCTGATCCGTTGAACGGCTTGCGAGATAATTGAATGCAAAAACTTATAAGGGAAGATATTACTTCCGGTCAACTTAGAAATAAAAAAAAATACATCGTTTTGATAAGTAATTCAGTAACCGATACTAAGTTTCAGATCGATAGGACTAACGGTGTTCAAAAAATCCCCAAATTTAGATAATGAAAACGATTCTGATTTCGAATCAGTCAAAATCTTGAGTTCGAATTTTCCCATGATCACAGAACATTATTTCTACATTGTTTTGATTTACAGATATGCAGTCTTCTTAGAGGTGGTATTGCCGAAAGAGGAGGCGTTCGGGTTGGTCATAGAATTATAGAAATTAACAATCAAAGTGTGGTTGCTGTACCACACGAGCGGATTGTCAACTTATTGGCAACTTCAGTCGGAGAGGTTTGTATTAAATGATTTTATCAAAATAATTCTTAGCAAATTCGATGATATATCTTATCTTGTGATTGATTGCGTTAGCTTAACATGTTTCTCCAAATTATTGTTCAATATGAATATTGATAAGTGATATGAATATTGTATGTGTAATATAATCGACATGTTCAATAAAAATATTACTTTGTTAGTTTATCAGAAATAAGCCATTACCAAAGTGCAACGGCTGAAAATTGTGACATATTATTTTGAAATTTTGTAGCAGTAAATTAACGTATTTCATATCGATTTTTATTAGATCTTGATGAAAACCATGCCGACATCAATGTTCCGCCTCCTAACGGGCCAAGAAAATCCAGTGTACATTTAAGATGTGGGATGTATTTATAAACCAAATATATATAAAAAAAATGAATTGAATACTCAGCTAAGTGCCTGCTTGGATTAGTGTGTAATAAACTTGTTAAATTGCAATTGATTTTTAAAGTGTGGCTAAAATGACATGTACGAAAAAATAAAAAAAAAATATTTAAAAAATTTAGTGATAAAAAAGCCATTATAAATATGTACCATTCTCAGTGTCCTAGTATTTTGTGTTTTAAAAAATAATTGAATAAATCTTGACAATACATATTTGGAAAAGGTTACATCGCATCGAGCACCAGCTTCGGCGACTCCGTTCTATAGGAATAAATCTCGCTTTTGCACAAAAAAAAAATCGACAATGCAACTCGGATCATTCCGGAACACAGACGGGACAATAACTATTCTCCATGTGATGCGCAACAAGTGCTTTAAGCTTATCACTCTTATATGTATGTATGGTTAACATATACAAATATGTATATACGTATATAAAACTATGAGTATATATTTCTTACATATTTACTATCATGACGAAAGACTTCATTCATATCTGCTTTATCACATCTTTTTCATTGTTAACTAAGTACCTCTTTATAAATGATTCTTTGCTAGCATGCTAAATACAGATTATTTATAAATAAAAAATTACGATTATAAATGTTACTTTTTGTATGAAAAAAAATATGTATCAATAAGGGAGAACTAATCTGATTGTAACACTGTAATACTGATTTGTTCAATATATTTATATATATATATATATATATATATATATATATATATATATATATATATATATATATATATATATATATATATATATATATTTCATTATCTGTTAAGCGAGTCACCCCATATATTGGGAGACAGCAGGAAGGGAGATGGCTGATTGTATTGTAAAGATGTGTATTAAAAAATTTATAACATTTGTTCAAATTGCCCTGAGAGTATTATCTAGTCATGCATTTATAGAATAAAAAAATCTGAGACAATATTGTGTATTTTATTTTTCGTTCAAGCAAAAATAACACGTTATGTTTAAAATTCTATTTCAAAAGCAGTTGTACAGAACTTGTTATACAAGCAATTATAATATAACTGTTATTGTTTACCCAAACTATATGTATCATCATCGTCCCATGTCACCTTGTTGGGACGACTCTGACCCGACATTACCGATGGCTGGTGAGTCGTATTGGTGTAATTTACATTTGCTCTCAACCCTCGATAATGTCAGGTTACTTTTCTTTCATCGCAATGCGCAAGCATCGGACAGAACGTGGATCGTATAATTGAGAAGATCTCTGGGATCTAATTTTCACAGTTCATGAACAGCATTCTTAAGGAAAAAACACTTAAATTACATCATACACCTTAATAGATAGTCTCAACGGACGCAATTAAAAAACACTATGATGTACACAATTGAAGGATTGTATGTATGTTCAGAATGCAAATATTTTGATTATAAAATGCTTAAAAATATTTTTTTTTTATTTACTTTTCGTCTATACACGAGAGAGCGTCCGCTGAATAATTGTATGCTAAATTGATTCAATACATTTCAAAATGAGGGTTTCAATACATTCAAATGTATACACTCTGTTAAAATATATATATATATATATATATATATATATATATATATATATATATATATATATATATATATATATATATATATATATATATATATATATATTTGTATTAAAATAAAATAAAACAAGATTAAAAAAATGCATAAAATGGAAACTCATCCATAATAATTATTTCATTGTTATTCCAACGATACATTTATAAATTTTAAAACCGACATTAATAAAAAAAAGTATACAAGTTATTGTGAAAAATACAATTTTTTTTTTATTTACAATCACAATGTGAACCATCCTTACAATCACAATGTGTTCCATTTGTGAAACATCGCAATCAACGTCGAGGGAATCGGTGCGTGTTGGGATGACCCGATGGGCTCCCATTAAAGCTAAAAATGCAAATTACCACATACACGGTGAAGACCTATAAGTGCAGTGTAAAGCGAGTTACAAATACGGTGATGTCGCTCGAGTGAGCCAACCGTCAACTTAACCTGTGATAAAAATCTATCCTCAAGACTGAAGATTGAACATACTCGGTCTTAAATTATGTAAATCGAGCTCGAATTCAATGTGACGTAACTCACTCTAATAACAAACGAAACAAGTGTATTGAGTTTCCATTTGGTAAACGAACATTACAAACAATGTGATTGAATGAAAAACAAATTAAAAAAACTTCACTATTCACTGTAAACTAAAGCCACGGGTAGATGAGAAAAAGCTAAGCTGTGGGCGTACTAGACGCATACTGCTGGCGATTCACAAAAAAAAAATTGTCCTGAAACTGTGCCATTAGGCATGTTTCGCTCGGCACACTCACACTTCAGTTTTCTCCGCACCTGCATAAATGCCGACGGTTATATCCGAGAAGGTGCAGGGTGCACATTAAACCAGTTACAATTACAAAAATATTTTTTTTTATATTCTTCGAGATTTGCATCTCAACGATGGACTTTTCAATCACCATATAAGTTATATACCCCCGATGATGTCTTCGGATCGTGCAATCGGAAGATTCAAGGCATTTTAAGTAATACAAAATTGTATACTCTTCTCCCAAACCGGTCCATGGTGAACTGACGCACCAGTACTACATACAATCGGTGAATTAAAAAATACGTACATATACACAATGTAAATCTGTATGTACATGTTTCGATTCGATATGAACCTGCTCGAAAATCGACGAATATATATTTATAAATAGATAAAATGTATTTTATGCAACTCTCATGACAGTGAACGTCGTGTTCAATGCATTCTTTTTACAGGGTTTTTATTAGTTTTTAAATAATTTGTATACATGTGAAAAACTGAATTTCGCTCATCAGAGACCCGTAGTAAAGCGTGTCGATTTCAAATTGTGCAAATTATACGTTTTACAATTCAGTCAACCGATTTATTTGCTCGTAAATTAAAAGGTGATCGATTATTTTAGACCTTTGGTTGTTACAATACGCCGTTTTAAATATGAAGGTCAATCAGCTTCAAGTAATTGTAAAAACGTACGTGAGCGACAATCGGGCATTGCATACATTGTACAGATAAATCACACGAAATAAACAAACAATTGCAATAATGTATGCAATTCCCGACTGTAATTCAAATACAAAAAATTGACATAGCAAGGATCGTATCAATGAAAAGAGCGTGGAATTATTTTAACTGACAGATATATTTTTGTATTTTTGACTAGTATATACATATTATGTGGAGATTTAATCAGCGAAATATGCTTATTAAACTTTTTCATTATCAAAACCTAGATTATAATTAATGGTCAGTTTTGAATAAAAACCACACTTTTCTACGTGTATACATACATATATCATGATATTGTAGAGTTGACAAAATTTGAAACAGAAGAATCTAGATTCAATGGGATAGAGAGCTTTGGTATTTGAAAGATGCACAATCGATCGACCAGCTTAGTACTGAATAAATGTAAATACATATTTAGACGGCATTGCCATCTATCTCAAACTCTGTTCTATCGAGACGAATACTTTGCAAAGTGTTCCCTTTCGATCGTACGAACGAAAATGCAGTTGGCTTAAATTTTCAAACAAATAAACTAGTGAGTGTCGTTTGTTTTGTTGTTTGAAAATTTGAAGCGACATTCGATTGTTTCTTTTTTCTCGGTGTCGAGAATGTTCTGTGAGGAACGACTCCACAAAGGATCAGTCGAGATATGCCAGCGGTAGTGGTAATTCAGAATTAGTCCCAACGGATAAGCAAGTGAGTGGGTGTGTGGGAGTGGGGGTGGGGGTGGGGGTGTGTGGGTGTGGGGGTGGGTGTGGGGTTAGTTGTCCATGGCGTAGCGCCTGGTCCAGTCCTTGGCGTTGCGGATGGCCTCGGCCTCGTTGACCTTCCAGAGCTCGGCGACGTCGTTGGCGAGCGGGTCGTCGGGGTTGGGCGCGGAGAGCAGCGCCTGGATGGAGAGCAGGACGGTGCGGATCTGCAGCGCGGGGCTCCACTTGTCCTTGAGGATGTCGAGGCAGATGCGGCCCAGCCGGTCGATGTTCGGGTGGTAGATCTTGGTGATGAAGCGCACTTTGGGCGCGGACATGGGGTAGTCCTCGGGCAGGAACAGCTCCAGCTTGAAGAGGCCGCCCTCGAAGGGCGAGTCCTCGGGCCCCGTCACGATCACGTGGAAGTAGCGCGCGTTCGTGTCCGACGGCACGGCGCTGATCCCCGGCACCGGCTCCTGCATCAGCCGCTGCGTCTCCTTGACGATGCGTCGCGGCAAGGCCGCCATCTCACTCGACTTCTACTTCCACTCGACTCCGGCTCGCCGGTTCACACTTGACACTACTCGACACGAGGATTCGCTCGCTCTCTCTCTCTCACTGTACTGTACTGTACTGTACGCTGTCGGTATACTATTCCGCAAATGCCGCTGTCACCGTCGCCGTCACCGGCCGGGCTTAACCTCCGTGATATGCAATCAGCGATCAGCAATCTCCGAGCAGCAGCTCAGAGTCGACACTCGAAAGCAGACAGCAGACAGCAGACAGCAGACAGCAATCAGCAGACAGTACGAGTCTGCGGCATTTGTGACGCCCACCACACACAACACGTCTCGTAACTAACCTTCACATGTGCCCGTCACACACCACACACCACACGCTCGATACACGAAACGTACTCCGAATAAATCTGACGGCAATCGCGTGCCTCGATTATTCAAAGTTCGAATTATTTGACGTTTGTATTATGCTGCGTACGGACCAAACCAACGACGATTTTGGTCCAACGTTTTAACCAGCAGGATAAAACCAGTAGCGTACAAAATATCGAAATAAAAATTGAAATTAAATATCAAAATTAAAAATATTATTATTGTTGCGTAGGGGTGGGTGGAGGATCCAAGTAAAAGGCCAACAGTCGTATCACAGCATTTATTGATGATTAAGGAGATACACGCAGTGTCACTGCTAAGTCCAGAATGAATTATATCGCCTACGTACCGCCTTATAAAGGGTAGATCTCTCAGGACGCCTAATCTGTTAACCTGTTGTATAGTCACGTATTCGGATATGTATTTCCAAGACATTGGGTCTTCCCGTACCGATTCTGAGAAATAACTAATAACGGTCATTGTTAAGCCTAAATGCACTTCCAGAGTCCAGATATAATCTTTGGAAGTAAGTGCATGCATTTAGTTAATCCGATAACAGATATCCGTTGGTCTAAGTGCAATTCGCTCAATCCGCGGCGTACGTAACATTATTATATTAAAATTTAATTCAAATATCAAAATAAAATTATAATCAATATATTAAAATTAAAATAAAATATTGAACGTTAAAACAGAACATGCCCAATTTAAATAAATTTTCGAGATTGACCTAAAATTAGATCATCAACAATCACATACAGGTAATCCTCGACTTTTGTTTGTCGAAGATGTTTTGACTTACGAAGATACGCACTAAGATCGAAAAAAAAATCAAAGAATTATTATTTTTACTTCCCCGTAATGCGCAGTTACTGAGAATATATCATGTGTTAGTATGGGTGACCGAGTGATGGTCCCAGCCCGGTATGTTGTCGGTTTATCAAACGAAATTTTTTTAGTCTTCAATTGTTTCTCTCGTCGAAATAAATCAATTAATTAAATCATTTCAGAGGTAAATTTTATCGGATAATGTGTGATTATTAATTTTATTTCGACGAAAGAAAAAAAAACCCTTTGACAAATCACCGACATCCGACACCGCGTTTTTTTATGAATTGTTTTTTTTTTATCGATCGTCGACGGTAGAAATACAGTAACATCTCGTGACGACTTTAACAATATTTTTTTTCGCTCGTAAGCAGAGAAATTATAATATTTCTCTGGTTTTAAATGCGTATTGTCATAATTCAAAACATTGTTGTAATTCAAAACATCAACGATGATCTAATTTTAGCTCAATCTCGCTCTTTAGCTTGATTTTGATATTTAATTTCAATTTTAAAATTTAATTTTTATTTCGATATTTTGTACGCTACTGCTGGTTAAAAAGTTGGCCCAAAATCGTCGTTGGTTTAGACCGTAAGCACCATTATGCCGGCGCCAGACATGTGTTCAAAGGGGTCTACCTCACGGGCCCGAATGCGAAACGCCGCAAAACGCAAATATCGGAAGGCAAAGATCGAAAATCGAAAGATCAAAAAAAAAAAGGGTGCATGGTAAACGGTACATACTGCAAGCGAGACGGCATGTAATCCACCTCACAGAGTACAGCGGTCGGACTACATGCCGTCTCGCTTGCACCTAATATATTACGCGATACAATCATATACACAACGAAAGCATTTAAATTGCAATTACCGCTTGAGTTAGTACGTTTAGATAAAAAAAAATATATTGAGATAGAAAAGCAATCCTTATAAACGTGGTGAAATAAAAAAATTGCCAAATAAATGAAAAATAGCACGGAAAAAAAATCCGTAAAAAAATATATTTTTGACTTTTAAAATTCGCTAGACAATTAATTAGAAGTATTTTAAAGCAATGAAATATAACAATTAATAGGAAAAATATCTGACTATTGATTCCAATACTCACATTGAACGTAACAATCCTAAATTTTGAGTTAAAGACCGCATAAGCCAAAAAACTGTAAAAATCGCGGATTTTTTTAAACGCTCATATCTCGTAAATGATCACCCACCAACAAAAATCAATATCATATTCGAAGTCAGTTGGTTAGTCTCCGCTCTGGTAACTCAAAAACGTGATTTTTTGTTGCTCAGTGTAATTTAATAAGGAAAAATTCGGAACTAAAGTATCAGAAGCACAGAACGTATACAGGGTAGGTATGTCGGGACTTCGGGTAGATTTCGCTTAGTGTAAGTGCGAGCAGTGCGCACGCATAAGGTACACGTGTCGTTAATCTGTGGTTCAGTCTGTCTGGCGCTTTTCGATCGTTTGCACCGCATCGGATCAAATAAGTGTTTACATGTGTGCCACGGGCATTTGATACTATTGTCACATATTTGATCACTTAAGTGCGCTTTGCCGTTCCGTGTCGGTTTTTTAGCGCACATCAAAGGGATAAAAGTCCAAATGTTTGTGTGCCTGCCACACTGCGCGAAGCCTTGTTCTATGTAACAGTTATGTGTAATCTTAAACTTAGGGTATCTGAGAAACTGAGAGAATCTCGCTCCAGAACTCTATTCCTGCCTATTCGGGCCAGAACTAATGTGCTTGATGACTCACCCCTTTCAAGAGCCATTCGACTATTTAACCTGCTTTCTGGGAGCCTTGATGTTTTTACTTCATCATACAGCTCTGTCAGGCAGCATATTTTAAATGACTTCTAGCTACATACATATTTACACATGTTGTTTTCATTTTGTAATTTTATTATTTAGCATAATGTGTATGTATGTTGGTTTCATCTTTATTTATATATGTATGCTATTTTTTATTTTTATATATATGAGTAATTTATCTTTATTTATGTGTTTATGTGTATATGCATGTATAATGTTTGTATGTTTATGGATGTATGTAATGTATGTGTATGTGTATATGTATATGTATGTATATGTGAATATATATATATATATATATATATATATATATATATATATATATATATATATATATATATATATATATATATATATATATATATATGTAGGTGTGTATGTATGTGTAGGTGTGTATGTATGTATATGTATATGTGTATTTTTATATTTATGTATGTATGTATGTGTATTTGTGTATACGTGTAAGTATTTGTGTATATATGGATGGTGTACATATATGTTTATATAATTGTCTTTGGCCAGGAAGGCGCATTGGGTTTACCTGTTAGGCCTTCTTGGTGTAAATTAAATAAAAAATAAAATAAATAAATAAATAAAAATTTCACACATCCATTAACGTCTTCGTTTTGGCTGTTTTTATTTATTTATTTGCACGTGTAATAAATAATTACACGCGCATAAATAATATAAGCAAACTGTGTCGACCAAATAGTCGTCCATGTTTTGTGAAGTCTATTTGAATACTGTGAGCTTAAAGGAGTGATCAAATCTTTGAACACATATCTGGCAGATACAACAATATGTGACCAAATGTGTGAGCAAAGTCTGAGCAAGAAGTGATCACTTCTTTGAACTCATGTCTGGCACCGGCAAAAATGGTAACATTTAGCACTTATGTATGTATGTATGTAAACGGTCTCCCTCACGGGACCGAAAGTGAAACGCACGAACACGCAAATATCGGAAGGCAAAGATCGAAAATCGAAAGATCTTAAGTCGAAAGATAAAAAAAAAGGTTGATGGTAAACGGTACTATGTATACATCTAATATATAATTTGGAAAGAGGTGTAGTCCCATGGGGCGCAAGGGGTGTAGTCCCATGGGGCCCCGCCAGGGGCGCCACAGGGGGCTCAGCCGCATGGGGCCCCGAAGGGGGCGCAGCCCCATGGGGCCCCGAAGGGGGCGCAGCCTTATGGGGCTCAGCCGCATGGGGCAAGTAAGTCATGTTTAAGCGGTTTATATTATAAACACTGAGCGAAGCCAGGTAATACAGCTAGTATATAATATATATGAGTGGCATGTGGTGAAATTATCTCTCTTTTTGTCATACGGCCTTGTTTATTGTGCGCGTGCAGAATACGGGAGGAAATGCCTGTTCCTCTTGTTCCTGTTGTATCTTGCTCGCGCAAATTAAGTGAGTATGTACGACGGGGGGGAGAGACCCTTTTTTATGTTTCGATTTTCGATCTTTGCCTTCCGATATTTGCGTTTTCGGGCGTTTCACTATCGGTCCCGTGAGGTAGACCCGTATGTAAAATGCGAGATAAACACACACACACACTCCGAGGCTCCAATGTCATCCTCCAAGGAAGAAGATTTTTTTACGTGGCAGTTAATGCGAAATAAACAGAAAATAAAATATTGAGTACGGTTCGGTGATTACTAGTCAAATGTGAACCGGTCACAGAACAAGCGGTCGCTCTAGATCGGTTACATGTGATCACCCGTCACACTAAAACTGGTCACACCCTAAAATCGGTCAACCAGTTTTCTCGTGACCGATTTTCGGGTGTGACCAGTTTTGATTTCAACTGTACAAGTGTTGGGAATTTCAAACTGGCTAAAGAACTAAGTGATGAAGAAAAATTTTATTCGTACTATAGAACGACCTAAAAAAATTTAAAATTATTTGTTATGTTTCGTTTCATCAAGCTTAATGAAACAAAATACATACTACAGATATTCAATTTCTTCCGAAGAACGTTTATTAATGAGGTTAATTAAGGTGAGAATAAAGAACATTATCAAATTTAAAAAAATAAAAAAGGTTTTTTTATAATAACACTCAAATTATAAACTTTTCGCCAATTTAAGTCCGTATAAATTTTTTTACTCGAATATTGCTGTAATCTTGATGTTGGTAATTGTAAAGTCGAACATATTGCTCATCTTCTTTTATAAACTCAATAGAAAAATCCAAATGGTCTTTAATTTTTATTTAGCTTTCGATTTTCGAGCAGCAAAGACTGAATCCGTTCAATACTGTAGAAAACTGCGCAAATATAATATTACTCAATAAATAATAATTTATACGAGATTTGGGCAGTTTTCCGTACGTAAATTTTCCTGTGCGATGAATTTTCGTGCGACAAGTAGCGGCGGCTATCCTGGTAGTGATTCACATTTGTGATGTAATCACAGAACCTACAAAAATACGGTTCGGTGATTATTCCGCAAAAAGCGATCTCGCGCATGTCAATAAAATTTCGATCACGGAACATCTGACACCCAAAAACTCCACCAATAAATGAATTAATTATTTTTTTATTTTTGTTTTATACCTATGTATATTGTTTATATGTATGTAGGTAGGCTGGTAGCTATTACAATTTTTTTCATATTAAACCATTAAATATAAATATTAAATTAAATATATTTAAAAGGTATTTGAAAAAAAATACGACCGCATGCAGATCGAACACAGGATCGATATTTCCATTATTTTTATTTTATTTAATAACTTTATATGCCATAACTCATGCGATGATATTTCATCGGTCACAACACTAGTATAAGCATAATAAAAATACTGTATATAAGAATTAGCGAGACATCCATGTTTAGATAATTCTTTTCAATCGAGGTTAGCTCACGGGATCGAACCCGGCGACCTCTTGGTGCTTAGTATCAACGCAACCACCGAGCCACGCTGCAAAATAGTGAGCTGCCAAAATCTTATTAGCTGTCTCACATATTGACGAACATTACCCCCCCCCCCCTCCCTCGATTTTGTTTATCGAATTTAAATTTATAGATATATCTCAAATTTTTAATACGATTTAAATTTTCACCAATTTTCTTATTATGTCTTTTGCGAAGATCGTAGACTTCAAAACATTGAATTTGTCATTTTATTGTTGTAGTGATTTTTTTTCATAAAATTGTAAAAAAAATAATCTAAAGAAGCTTCTTCAAATAATTGTCACAATCAAACAAACACGTGTACTGAGCGCCGCATGCAACTGTAACTGATATCACGGAGCAACAAAAAAAATTACCGGGGCAGAAACTTATCAATATTTATTAAGTTAAGTTTTTGCTTTCTCTTGTTTAAGAGATTTGAACGTTTAAAAATATGCGCATTTATTACAGATTTTTGGCTTTTGCAGTCATTAATTCGAAATCTAATATTCATGTGCCAAAGTTGAGTATTGAAATCAATAGTCAGATGTATTCTGTATCGATTGTGATTTTTTATTGCTTTGAAATACGTATAATTAATTAAGTATCGAATTTTAAAAGTAAAAAATATGTGTTTTTACATATTTTTTCCGTAATATTATGAGCTAATTTCGCTTATTTTTAACATACCTCTTCTTAGATTACAAACGATTTATTACATATTGATATTGTAACGTATGCCGCCGGCTAAGTGCAATCGGATTAGGCCGAGTAGCATCCCAGAGACTGTGCGACCGTTATAATTGGTTTCGAGGATTATCTCCAGACTAAGTGCAAGTCGGCTTACCAATTGATAGACTTAACGGTCGATAGCGGCACCCAGCCACTTCCCACTAGAATTCTTAGAACTGCCAACGCGAAAGCGTGGGACTGCTTATCATATATAACAATAGGTAAACAAACGTGTTGAGGAAGATACCCTGAGTGACCTGTCTTTTATAAGGAGGTATTTAGACCACATCAAAGCATTTTTGGACGGAGCACTGGCGGTGCGTGTATCTCCTGAATCACCAATAAATGCTGTGAAACGACTTTGGCCTTTTATTTAGATCCTCCACCCACCCCTACGCAACAATATTGTTCACTCGGATTGATGTTTACTATTAGATTAGTCATGTTTAAGCAGTTTATATTACAAATACCGAGCCAAGCCGCGTAATACAGCTAGTTATATATAAAAAGGAAGATGTATGAGATGAATATGTGCACATGAACTAATGAAAAATATAAACAATTTAAACAAAAAACTTATATTGAATTTATAAAGTAGCATTTCAATTATTATTTTACCGGTAATATAAACCAATATTTTTTTCAAAAACTAATCTGTATGTTTATACATACATATGTATATTGGGCCGGAGAGAAAAATGCGAATTTTTGATTTCAAGGAAACGTTAAATAAAAAATTGTATTGATTTTAAGCAATACAGTACCTTCAACCAATCAATTTATCCCGATTTCAAAAAAGTGGTTTTTTTATACATCTGTTTTTAGAAGAGTTTCCATTTTGTTAGTATTTAAAAGAAAATAAACACTTAATATTCTATTACTAGTGTTGTAAAAAGACCCGAAGAAACCAACTTTATCGAACTTTTCGTCGAGATGATTCGATTCGTTGAAAGCATAGGAAATTGTTCAAATCGATGTTCTTGACCGTTTTTTGATACAACGCAAGTTTTCCACTAGTTATTTTTTGTCAATGAAAAACCAAAGTTCGCATTTTTCGCTCCGGCCTAATATACGGGTATGTACTTACATAATACCCAAGTGAGTATATTACGTTCTAATACGGTTGAGAAGCTCTGATACATAATATATCAAGACTCTAATAAGACTCTTGTCGTGCAAAGAGAAAATAGGGGGGGTTGATAATGGCCCTCGATCGCTTCCATTTCTAGGAAATAGTTTGTATCCTCCAGTGCGTGACCTGGAGATCAATTGGCGACCCAATGGCATTTCACTATGTTACCACCGAATACCCTTCGTTGAAAACCTTGTACATATGTACACAAGTATTTTATTCGAAAATATTGCTTACGTGAATAATTCTTAAAGTCAAAGTCTGAATTATTTCAGACATACATATGTATGAAATAGTATTATTTAAATACGTGTGTACGTACGTATGTGCATATACATATGTTATCGATTTATGTTCGCATTTACGTAACAGGCTGTTATAAGGTCATCGAAAACTTTTCATTTTATGCACTCGCATTCTCTCGTATATGGGTTGTACTATATAGGTACATTATTGCTTAAAATCAGGGCTGTGGAGTTTGAGTCGTAATAAAAAGGGGATTGACTCTGACTCCGCTTCGCATTTAAGTAACATTTTTTTACTTAATACTGTAGGTATATTAAAATTGATTTACTAACGAATATGTAGGCCTCATGCTTACGACAAGAGTGATTCCCCAATGTATGCTTATCCGAGAGTGAAAGTGTTTCTATCTTTGTCCTTTCCATCCACGAAATCCTAATAAATGTGATGGAAATAAATTGCATTCGAATAATCCTGACAGGTTGAAGTTGAGTATATTCTTAAAAAATATTCTTTTTAACAATTAATGTGAAAAATATGTTCAAGTATATATTAAATAATTCAACTATTCATAAATATTTAAGAAAATATTGATCGGTGATTTTTCCGTTCAAGATGTTTCCGGACACGAACTTTGCGGACAGATTTTTCCGTACATGATCTTTTCGTATACCGGATTTTGATTTTTCCGTGCATGGTTTTTGCCAATACTGATTATTTTAGACGTACATACATAAATAAATTATTTCATACAAAAAATATTTTTAGTATTATATTAAAAATAAACGTTGATTGTTCAACCATCAAGTTAATCAGTTATTAACCGACTAATGGGTCAATAAAAAAAATACGCCTGGAATAATCAGTGTTCGGAATAGTCAGTATATGGAAAAATCGCGTAAGCTATGTAAAATCTTTCCGAAAATCCGAGCACCATCATTTTCAGTCATTCGCCATCCACTGCTGGGTGAATACATTTCAAACATGCTTCCACTTATTTTTGTTTTAGGCAACTCTCATCCCTCTTATCCCACATATTTTTCTGGTTTCATCCACCTATTTTTCCTCAGTAGACTTTCTTGCACATTTTTACATTTTTACATTTCGTCTATCTATCGTCTGTTCTTCTAGCAATGTGACCCGCTCATTGTCATTTCAATCTCTTTACTCTCACCATTATATCACCTACATTTGTCAGAAAATATTAAATAAAAAGAACGTCTTTTCCAAATCTAAAATGTTTCCAAATTCCAATTTTTTTTGTTTTCGATGTACCTAACCTAACCTAATCTAATTTATGTACGTATGTATGTATACGTCACAGTGAAATTATATTTCAAGTGAAAATATATTTTCACTGACGTTTCAGTGAAATCATAACCAGTTACATTGTCAGGGTTGGTTTCATTCATTTAAGATTAGATTGTTATGGTTGGTATTATTTAGGGGTAACGAAAGGTTAGGTTTAGATTTCAAGTGAAAATATATTTTCACTTGAAATATGCTTTCACTATAACATAATATTGTATACTTGAAAATGGTCTTACACCAATTGGAAAAAAATGGGGGGAGAAATCAATGTGACTTAAAATTGGAGTCTATAAAGATGGAGAAATTAAAATTTTTGTCAACAATTCCACTTTCCTTCTTAAAATGTACATACATACATATAACCACATTTTCTACTCCCCATACGCGCGTTTGAAGAAAACATTTCATATGATTGCGTCATAAAAGAAGAAAACAAGTATGTACTTCAGAAAAAATGTGAATAATCTCAAAATGAGATAACATCACAAATTATTGCTACACTTCTACAGAAACGATTTTGTAGTATGAATTTTTTCCAGCTCACATGAGACACTCATATTTTACGCGAGTGCATTAGTTTCTTAAAAGGCTTCCACGCACAATATTTTTTATCAAATAGTATAATATAAAGGAGAGCAGGTTTTGTGAAATTGGAAACGAGAGCTAAGGTCGTCTGTGTTTATGTACATACACATGTATGTAAGTACATATGTGTATCGAATGGAAATAAAAGCTGAAACGCTATACGATATCAGTGATCGAAACGATATGGCTTTCATTCGTATACATTTTTAAAGTCTAGGTCGTTTGGACTAATTCTGGTTTGAATAGAACGCGTGCTAACGATGAAAATGATATTATATTTGTATAACTATGGAAACGGGGTGTGCCAAATGATCGCAGTCAGTTTCGTTTGCATTCGTATCGACTATGGTATTATATTATAGGTACGTTGCGGTAAATGTCATCACTGTCCAACGTATTTTGATAATTTTATTTTTTTACTTTTAGAAAATGAAAATTGTTTTACAATATTTTGATTAATTTTCAATTAACTAAAATGGTTCAAATAAAGTCTAGAATATTATCATATGTGACAGACATACATACATTTTTAGAATATTGAAAAATTAAACATGAGTCACATGCAATGTATCCTCAAAGACGAGAGGGTCCTTGCGCGGAAAACCAAAAGCTGAGCAGGCCAAATCAACAAATGTGCGGAAATTTCTTTACCCCTATACAAAATTCAACATGTCATCTTTGGATATGTGTTAAAAATCACCTATTATAATATTTTGTATTTTTTGTTATTCAAAATAGATAAACTAAATCTATGAACTAAGATGAACTAAATTCAACTTTATAATCGTCACTTGATACTTGAAAGGTTGCACAAATATCGTAAAAATCCGATAGTGTTTTAAATTCTTCGTGTTTTAGGGCTTACGTAATTAATGTACATTCATATGAACATATGCAGGGCCGCCGAGAGGAATCCCGGGCCCTGGAAAAATAATTCCGGGCCCTGTGGCAAACTAAAAAAACAAATCTTATACATACATAGATATATTTATAATATGCGAAAAATCTATTAGAATTATTAAAAAATACTTTTATTGGTTGTTATTTTTTAAAATAAACTAATATATAATTTGGAAAGAGACTTTGTATGTATGTAACCTTCGTTGTTCGTTGGTTCGTAGACGAAAAATTTGATTTTATTTTTTCAATTTATAGGCGCCGATTCGATTTTTTTCGATTCAAAGGACTCAAAGTCCCCGGCGGCGAAGGCGTCGGGGGCTCAGCCGCCGATGTCGAAGCCCTAAGCAAAGCCTCTGGGGGTGAAGGCTCCGGGGGTGCAGGCTCCGGGGATGCAGGTGCCGGATTCTGGTATATATATAATTTTGAAAGAGACGGTATATATGTTTGTTTGTTCGTGACCGTCAATTTAATAAAAAAAAAGAAATGAGTATTCAAATAAATTTAAATAAAATAAAACAATTCAAATAAATTTGATAAAATGTTTACTATTAGATTAGTCATGTTTAAGCGGTTTATATTACAAATACCGAGCGAAGCCGGGTAAAACCAATAGTTGAATAATAAAGTATGATATGATAGGTACGATTTCACATGGACCCAACGAATGTGTGCATTAAATAAATATATGTATTTTTATGAAGAATAATTTAATATATCAATCCCGGATAATCGAACATCCCGATACGGGGCCCCTCGAGTAGTCCGGGCCCTGGAACTTTATCCCAGCTTCCGCCCGCTCTCGTTGGGCCTGTAGATATGTACATATGTCATTAAATGTTTCAACACAACCAGTTTTATATTTACAAGGTTTTTTATTCGTTCATTAACACTGCTAATTCATCCAAATATGTACATGATGAAGAATTATACAAGTTTAAGCAGTATTTTTGAAATTAATCATTATATTCTTCTATGTACTTACTCTATGAAATAACCTATCAAAACATAATTTTTTATCAGTTTCATTATGAGCATCGCAGTAAATTTTTTTTAAAATTATCTTATAAATTACTTAGTCAACGTAAGGCAATTCTTATGTTCGAAAATGAATTATTAATTCAAAAGAGTTTTCTGTAATGTATTTAATTTAATTAACTATGGTAACTATAATCGATTAATAATTCAATTAAAAACGATTTAATAATTCTGACAAAACTCTAAATTTAAATATAACAAGTATAGAACTCGCTAGCTACGACGCATTAAGCCACTCCTTAATTTACTCACCCATCAGAGACACGCAAGAAAAATAGATTTCCATAACAAAGGACCAGTTTTCCGACGGACTCGTGTTTGTTCGCCGCCTCTGTTGCGGAAAAAATATACAAAATTCATTATTGTCTGGTTCAGGAAATAAAAATAAATATAAATATAAACTAAACGGGCTACATTTTTTTACACACATAATGGGAAATAAGATTGTCACATTTTCCGAGCAACAGCTGGAAGATTATCAGGTGATGAAATCGTAAAAAATATATTAACCCGATATAATTTAATTTATTTTTATGAAGATGATCGTAAAAGCGTTTTATAGCCGAATTCGGCAGATATTTTTTATTATGCCTTGTTCTGTGTATCGCACTTTTACTAATTGTATTGTTTTATTTTCTTAATAGGACTGTACTTTCTTTACTCGCAAGGAAATTTTGAGGTTGGCTATTTTTATTTTTAAGTAACAATCCATTAAAATTGAATGAAACCTTCTAACTAAGAAGATACATAATGTAATATTAAATTCCAGAGTTTTCAAAAGGTTCAGAGAAGTTAATCCCGAATTAGTGCCCCAGAGGATGACTGAAAACCAAGCTAACAAAATACACGTGCCTTTCGAATATATTGAAAAATTACCGGAGCTCAGAGTAAATTTTTAATTTATACTTTATCTACATACATATGTATGTACAAAATAACAATAGATGATTTTTTGTAATTATGCCTAAATTCGAACTCGAGGTTTTGGCAAATTCGGACTGAAATCCGCTGATTACGTTTTCATGGTCTAGAAAAAATGTGTGTGTGTGTCTGTGTATTTTGAAGATGATTTAATCTCACTAACACTGAAATTTTCTGAATCACTGAATCAGTCAGTCACTGAAATTTTTATAGTCGTATTTTTTATATTTTAATTGGGCCAGAAATCATACTTCCTCTTGTAGATCTCCTCTTTTTTTTCTAGGCTTTTCTATGATTCACTTCTAAAAGGAGCTAAAATTCCTACAGTCTTTCTATCATTTTAAAACATTTCCATTTTGCGCGGTTTAGTAAAAGATGGAAATTTCAATCGATTTTTATGTCTTTGGATTCAACTATCTTCTCAACAGTTCCCGGAAAAATGCATTAAGTGAGGTCCGCACCCTCGATAGATTCACACTTTCAAATGAACCCAAGAAAAACACACGCAATAGAAATCCATAAAAAATCGCACCCTAATGCGTCTGCACATTTTTATTTCCCATCCAAAGGCCTTACCACAGGTAAAAATTCCTACATAAATACGATACACTCTTTGGTTTTACATATTCTGGTTGTTTTTTTTATTTTGAATTTAAAAAAATATAGTATATACATACATATGTATGTACATAGTGGTGAAATGGATATCAGCCAAATAATATCATATCATGTCCCTCACTTGGAGGGGTGGGACTGACCAAGACTCTGGTCCAGTCGTTTGGTATTTGGGGTGTCTGGAGATTTCCAGATTGATTAAAATATATTACGAAAGAGATCGATTAGTTTTGTATTTACTCGTTGATTTCTCGGTGTTGCATTTTTTATACCTCCTATGACCGACAAGGGACACCGAATGGGACTGTAACTGTTTCTTAGGTCATTCGGTATACATATAATAATTTCTTAACATATAAGTTTTGTTTTATTATTAATGAAATTTAAAAACACGGTATATTTAATATACAGTCTGCAAAATAGTTATATAATTCAATTTACTATATTGTATTGTTTTGATTGTCACGAAGCGTATGCAGAAAATTATTATACATACTGTGGCAATTATATGATAAATTGTATTATATGTATGTACATATGTGGAAATATATTGTTTTGAATAAATAAAAAAAAGTGAAACGTTGGGGTTGAAAGTTTACTATTTTTATAATTAATTAATATCATTTTTTAAATAAAACTAATAATCACAAATTTATTTGCACCATATGTATGCATTTTAAATATTTCATATAAGCATTATGAGTTCAATTTTGGTTCAAATCTTAGATAAATCGTATCCAGGCTTACAACATTTATCGCTTTTGGATTGAATCTTATCTTTGACACTGTTTTGGGGCAAGTTTTTACTTTAAAGTCTTTCAAAATATGAACAAGACCCAATTTGGTTTGTATAACGCCTAATCTTTCGCCTAAAAATTAAATTAAAACATTATACCTATGTATGTAAAAATATAAACATTATTTCATGTCAGTAAATGTAATAATTTTTCAAACTAAAAAATACCTATACAATTTCTAGGACCGTATCCAAAAGGCATGTACGTTAAGGGATCCATGTTTCTTGAATTTTCCGGTGAAAATCTTTCAGGTCTATAAACTTCTGGTTCTGGATGATATTGGGGATCCATGGATCACGATAATTTATATACCTAGCAAAGGTATATAAATTATCGTTTGAGGTTCTAAAACTATATTAGTATTTGGAATTTGATAATTATTTTGGCAAATTCTGTCCAAGAATGGCAATATCGGATATTTGCTAAGTGTTTCTAAAATAAAAAAATCAAATTTTATGTTAAGTACAATTTAAGTATAAATAGATAATATTTTATGATAACTAATTACCTTTAATGCACATGTCCAAATACTTCATACTTTGAATGGCTTCGTAAGAAACGATACCATTATGACTGTTTAATACTTCTTCAATTTCATTGAGAACTTTTTCCTAAAAAAAATGTGTGTTTAAAGTGGCTACATTTTAATAGATATATTCATTAATATAAAAAAAATTACTTGAATATCTGGCGTCATTGCAAATTCATATAACGAAAATGTGATAGTACTATTAACGTTCTCAAATCCAGCTGTAAAAAATGCTGCAGCTTGTGCTAAAAGTGTATCTCCCTGAAATTCTAGAAAGTACAAGCATATTTTCATGCAATATCCCGATATTTTATATTTATAAAAAATAAAATGTATGTATTACTAAGCTTTCCTTCTTCATCAATATTTTCATCTCTTAATTTGTTCAAAATTTGTATTAGATCATTCGTGTTTCTGTCATATTATTTCTTTCATTGAGGACGTCGAAAAAGAGTTTTCGTAGAATAACACTACATTCCAGTTTAAAAAAAATGCATCCTATATACCCAAAAACTTTTGTTAGAATTTTATAATTAAAAACTACGAGATAAATAAATAGCATTTACTTACTTCAATAATTTTGCGACAGTGGGTGCAAAAAACAAACAATTAACTTCAAAGCATCTCCACAAGTTGAAATCAATTATTTTCTTACTCACTTTCCTGAACACAGTTTCATTAATGTTATAAGAATCGGCATCTATTCCGAATGCAACACTGGCTATAGAATCTATAGAAAATTTTGCACACAAATCTTTTACATCAACATCTCCACAAGGAATCATCTTCATGTGCTGAGCTAAATTTTCATCAGCTCGGTTGATAAGCTCGAGCATATTTTTAATTTTAGAAGATGTGAAAAATGGGGTTAATTTCACTCTGAGTGGTTTCCAAATTGGTTCTTTGATAGAAAACATATTGTTACTACCTAAAGGATCGGTAGTTGCGTCAGCGAATATGCTCCGATCTCTAAAGTTCTGAAAATCCTTTATCAGAACTGATTTAATTAACTCGGTGTTTCTTATTATCAAAGCTGGTCTTCGAAATATCCAAATGCCAACAAAATCACTGCCATCTTCTTTCTCATAAATTTCACGGAAAATACTTCCTGTCGTGTTTTTGAACGTGAAAATTTCCGAAATGTTTTCAAATAGAATATTTGAACTCAAATACTTTACACCTTTCCTTTTCCAATGATTAAAATTCCACGTCAAGTATAGATATATTGCAATAATGCACGATATTATCAACGTTAAAAGAATCATCGCAAAACTTTGCATTAAGATGATTATACTATATTAGAACTTGAGTGCTTAGTGTGGATTAATCGAAACACGTCTTATTTATACATACATATCAATTATGATCTAATAATATTATTATTTTATATATAATTATTATTGTAATTAAATAATTTAGTAATTATAATCTTGTTAATTTTATCAAATTATAAAACAGAATCAACACAATTAGATAAATTGATAAATTTATAAACCAAGGTTATTAGATACTACGTATATTAGAGTTTAACATTTTTCTGAATTCAATATGTGATAAACAAATCTAACTACATAATAACTACATAGGTTAAAGCCTTTCAAACCACTAAATTCATAAGGATGTGACTATTGGTACATACAGTATCGTCGAATTATTGACTATTTTTACATACAGTATCAACGAATTATTGGCTATTTGTACATACAGTATCGACGAATTATTGGCTATTTGTACATACAGTACATAGTACATAAGAAGATTATAAGAATATATCTTCTTATGTACTATGTACTGTATGTACAAATAGCCAATAATTCGACGATACTGTATGTACAAATAGCCAATAATTTGCCGATACTGTATGTACAAATAGCCACATTCAATTCATAATTTTAAATTCCAACCATTTATACAAATTTTTGAAAAAAATATATATATGTATGTACATGTGTAAAATAATGATCATAAAACTTACATTTTCTTTATATAAAATGCTCTCAGTGGCATCAATGTGGACCCTGGTGAAAATTGAGCCACCCATTAATTTTTACTTTTTCTATATACGTACTAACAATAGATGAAGTTTTTTAATCATGCGAAAATTCGAACTCAGAATCGATCACTGATCATGATTTTATGATCTAGAAAAAATGTGTGTGCGTGTCTGTGTAGTTTGGGGATTTTTGAACACCGTTAGTCCTATTGAAATGAAACTTAGTATCGGTTATTGAAATTATTATAATTTTTAAGTTGACCGGAAATGGTACCTCCCCTTATATAATATATAGGTGTCCTCTTTTTTTGAATTCAATTATCTCCCAAACCGCTAACAAAATTAAATCAGATAATTTTTTTTCATGTAATAGAAATTATAAATCTTATATCTTAATATTTTTTAAATATTTTTACCCAACCCAGAAATAGTAATTTTACCCTGAAGGATCGAGGCTTTTCATGTTTTTCGCGGAAACCTTTCCGCATATTGAACTCAGATTTCATATCTAGAAGTTTAAACTTAATACCAAGTGATATATAAAATTTAGCACCCGTCAACCGGAAGTGACACTATTTTTTGACCCCTTAAACGTGTGTGTTCTTCAAGAGAAAATTCATGTATAATACTTAAAATTCATGTATAATCAATGGTATGAAAAGAAAAAATATATTAAAATTGAATAAACTGAAAGTGGGATTCTTTCCTCTTACAAAAGTTAAAAGTGTTGTAACCACACTATTTTTTCCAAACCCCTGAACGTATCTTTATGTACTAAATTAGAGTTGATATCGTTTTGGTCAAAATTCGTAAACTGGAAGTATTATTTTTTTTTTAATACAATATTTCATTATTTTATTTTCACCTTTTAAATTTTTTTTATCTCCTATATACATACATATATATAGTGATTTTAAGTAATAAAAAACTTCCGGTTGTTATATTTAACAAAATACGACCACCGGAAGTAAAACTTTTATCTTATGTAAGATTCCTTGCATTTGCGCCCAATTTATATGTGTATAATATGTAAAATTTTATTCAAATTATTGTTTATATCTAAATTTGAAGTATTCTCAAAAAATATATTTTCTAAAACTTTGAGAATAGTTTATGATAAATATCATAATAGAATTATGATAATTCAATAAACGATGAATAAACGTTTATTGCTCTTTTAATTTGCTATCAATATCAGATGTATAATACAATAAATGGAGTACTGCAATTATTATATTTATATCTCAACCTTTGGCAAATAATAAGGCCAAACGTTCACGATAGACTCGTTGCCGTTTTTGATTTGATTATATTGCATATGTGCAACTAAATATTAAGATATATGTATTCCGAACTCTTTGTCCAACTTTGTTTATTATTAGAGCCGTTATATTTGAAAGTGGTGGAACTCGCATCCATCTCTCCACACATTTTCCTAATTTAGTCTACCCATCTTCCCTGCGGTCGTCCTTTTACACTTTTGCATTCTTTCGGGTACTTCTTTTGTCCACCCTTCATCCATTCTTCTAGCCACGTGGCCTGCCCATTGTAATTTCAATATATCTATCCACTATGTCCACTACCTTTGCCATACTTCTCATGTGAGCTGTTATATTTGAAAGTGGTCAATTTTCAGTACCAAAAACACTATTTATGTTTGATTCAATTCACAAACTGTTATCAATTATTTTAATTCAAATTGTCCAGAATCTTGAAAAAGCAGAATAAACGTATTTTTAAATATTTGTCAATCGCAAAAAAATATATTTATAGTTTTGCGAAATATTTCTCGAAATGAAGAAACATGGACTTGTGCCAATTTCAATTATAATGGCTCATTTATAGGTATAGACAGAAAAAAAAAATTTAAATGTTGTTTATTTATCACAAACGGGCTCGGAACTATCTATCCCGTAAATCGTAATGTTTGATTACAGCTCATCTTAATATATAATTCGAAAGAGACTTTGTATGTAATTATTGCTTGGGAACTTCGTAATTAAATCAAAAAATTTCTATGACGACAATTCAATTGGTTGAATATTATATTTTTTTCGATTCAAATAAATTTAATAAAAATCAGATGAATATTTACTATTAGATTCGCCATGTTTAAGATGTTAATATTACAAACACTGAGCGAAGCCTGGTAAAACAACTAGTATTATATAATATCAATATGTATGTATACCTAGAAAAGTTTGCGAGCGCTTTTTTTCTTTCAGAAAAGCAATTTAGTCTTACCGTTATTCCTTCAGGGGTTGGGGATTTTCAAATTCGCACCCTTTGAGAGTGACTCGAACGCTTTACTTATCGATTGCTCCAAAGCTGAGGGTTTTTATAAATCGTGCTATTAATTCAGAATGCTAAGAATTGCAAGCGGTTCTATTTTAATTATGAATGGCATCAATTTTTTTCCGACGAATACAAAATTTCAACGACTATAGTGTCTTACATTTTTTTAACAATTTCTAAACATATTATAATAATTATGCTTTACCATTCTCTAAACAGGAAAACCCATTCAAGAAACGCATCTGTGAAGTGTTCTCTTGCGACGGCAAGGGTAATTTAACTTTCAACGACTTTTTGGACCTCATGTCAATATTCAGCGAGCAGGCGCCAAGGGACATTAAGGTGTTTTATGCTTTCAAAATTTACGACTTTGATGGGGATCATTTTATAGGTTCAAACGATTTAGAGGCGACTCTACATCACCTCACCGGAAGTGAACTCACTGCCGAAGAAATGCAGCAGATAATCGAAAACGTAAGTCAAATTATTATATATGTACATACATACGAGTACATATGTAAATACCCTACCAATTTGACTCGGATGTAATCCATTCAACATCCAGTCTACCAGCCAATCATCATCATCTCAATTAGTTTCATTTAAAGAATTTCATACACGTTTGGAAACGAGAAAATCTTAAAATTTGTAATGCTAAAATTTTGCAAACTTTATCTATGTAAATAGATAAATTATGTAAATATTGAGTGTGCGGTTGGTGTTTTTGTCCATTTATGTAACTAAAGAAACAGATGAATTGACAAAATATTTATGTATTGTTCTTTCAGCTATTATTTATGTTCTAATATAAATATTGTTTAAATTTTTTTATTTGTGTGTCTGTGTATAATTATATATGTATCAATCCATTAAGATTCCGTTGTAAATATTTCGATACATACATAGTATACAAAATGAGTTACACATTAGTTGATCCATTATATTTTATAGTGGCATTTGTCCACTTTTCTTCATTTCGAGAAATATTTCGCAATAACAATATTTGAAAATTCTAACAATATTTGAAAATATTGATGGCCTGTAATACGTTTATTCTGCTTTTTCAAGATTCTGGACATATCGAATTAAACGAAGTGATAAGAATGTGTGAGTTAAGTCAAACACAAATATTGTCAGGCGAAAAAAGCAATTTGATAAGAGGCTAGTAAAAAATAGTGTTTTTGCAAACGGCTCATATGTATGCATATATCTATGTATTATATACATATTATATATGAAAGGACAACTCGTTATCATGTGTATAAACTGGTAGAGCTTTAATCAATAAAATGACCCGCAGCCGAGAGTTATTCGGAATATTGATTCACCTCAAACTATATAAAAAATACGAATTTTATGAAATATAAAGGGCCAAAATGACCTATTTTGACGTAAATGTCATGTTTTACGATAAAACCGGTCATTTTAGACTACTTATATTTCATTATTTTTTTTATTTTTTTGTCTTCAGATTTAAAGTCAAGGCAGATTTTAACAACTTTTATTTTCAACATAATCACGGTAACGTGAAATAAATTACGGCTTTCTGAAAATAACGCTTTTAGTCCGGTTAATTTAGACATTCAAGGATACATAAATTCACAACAAGCTGAAAGTGAGTAAAATTATTCAAAACATAATTATAAATGATATGTCAAAACTCCTGATACCTGGAAAAAAAATTACCTGAGGTCAAAGGTCAAAAAGGTTTTTCCAAAAAAGACAAACAAATTGCACTTGTTTTTTATTTCGAGTGTTTTTAACGAAACATCCATATCGATACTTTATCTAAGCAGGTAGTTTTTTTAGGAGCTCCGTACATAGAAAGAAGAAAGCGAATTCCGTTGGTGATAACTTCTTCTGGAGTTTAATTACTGTTTTTAAAAACTTCAGCATAATGAACTAAATCTTGTTTTTCAAACATTTTATAAACTGTTGTTTTACCTCTCCTGTAAAATGCAGATATCGTATCACAGCCAGTTATTGCCTCTAAAAATAGTACATGATTTTGACACTGCAAAAGTAGATAAACTTTTCGATGAATATATTTCCGATTTATGTTGAGCTTTTCCAGGTTTTAAGAAGAAAATAGTTTTTTCAGTTGGAGTTCGAGCAGTAAGTAATACGAGTAAGTCTACATCTTCACCAACAACAATAGTTGTATTTGTCAAATTGAATTGCTCTATTGTTGTTTCAATAATCAATACATCTGCATCATTATTAGCTTGTTTTACATCAATATATTTTCAGCAGTAAACTTTTCTTTCAAACATTGAAATGAACCGAGACTTGTTGTGAGTATTTGCAAGAAATTTCTGTTGACTGTTAGGAACTGTCATCAAATAAAATATCAGAAGATGAAGATGTTGCTATAGTTTGACGACGTTGTTCTGCAGCTTTAATATTTCTCGTGCAATCATTATAGCCATCAAATACGACAGTAACTCTGAGACCAAAATGTCGACGTACATAATGAACATATTTATCTAAAATAACGTTGAATGTTTCTTCGCTATCCCACACAACTCGGTGTAGTAAGTATCCTCCGTCAATGATGTACGTCGTATTAGTGTTGTTAATATCAATATTTACCTTTTGAAAACAATCGTAAGTAGCAGACTTCTGTGTTTTACGCATCTCGATGTCATCAAACAAAGATAAAGGGTAGGGAGCCAATTCATATTCAAAATATTTCTCTATTTCATCTTGAAATGCTGCAGTAATACTCATGCGTTGGAATATACGTGGCGTACTTATGCATATTATGACATTTACAACTTTTACAACTTTTTGAATCATTATACCTCAGAAACGGTGGCTCTTAAGTATTGATACAAAAAAAAATATATTGATACATTTTTTATAGATAATTTTATGATCTATAATTTTTGTATGAGGTAATTTTATGATAAAACTCACTGTTTTGCTGAAAATCGCGAAAAACCCATATTTTTGATCTTTGAACTCAGGTAAATTCTTTTCCAGGTATCAGAACGATAAGGACTTTTGGCATGTCATTTATAATTTTGTTTTGAACAATTTTACTCACTTTCAGCTTGTTGTGATTTTATGTACCTTCACGCTTATTTTTTGGTCTAATTTGACCGGACTATTTCCCCATACAAACACCAGTTGCGAATGCGGCGCGCTTTGTATGTGAATTTTTGAGCGAAACGGTGTTTGAATTCTCGTTTGTCAGTCAAAACTTCTTGTATCCCAAATAAACTTCTTTGGGTGAATATTGAGCATTTATTTTCTTTTTATAGTAAAAAAAAAATCGAAATTATTTTCGAAAAAGAGATGTATGAAAAAGTCCAATTGTTTCGAAAATTTTGTCGGGATAAATCGATTGGTCGGAGGCACAGGATATTGCTAATAATTTTAATCAATCATTTTTTTATTTAACGATCTTTTGATACGACGAAAGCTTTCCACTAGGTTTATCGATGAAAATCCAAAATTCGCGTATTTCCAGTGGTGGAATTAACTTTAA
Source organism: Arctopsyche grandis (assembly GCF_051622035.1). Lineage (NCBI taxonomy): Eukaryota > Metazoa > Arthropoda > Insecta > Trichoptera > Hydropsychidae > Arctopsyche > Arctopsyche grandis. Next base: position 17,376,952 of record NC_135355.1, read on the forward strand.
AAATTAGCTTTTGGCATAATACTATGTTTTGTAATTTCATCATTATAAACGTAACATATCCTGTTAACACAATAAAATCAATTTTCCTTAAGTAGAGTTAGTTGGTTCACATTTCCAATCTTACGATTCCCATATACATATGTATGTACCTAAGTAATACGAATTTTCACTTATCGACAATTTTGATAGTGTCCACCCTCATTTAGTTGCAATGTATAGTGTATACGTATAGGCGAACACCATTAGTGAGGGGATGATGCGGGTCGAGGAGTGGATAGTTAACGCTATATGCCTCGATTTTCCATTAATATTTCACCCTCGATGAAAACCCTCCATTGGTCATTAAGCTCACCCACAAAACTCGATGGACGTCGGCGGCATATACTCGACATCATCACGATGTACATATTATACATACATATGCACATGATTTCAAAATTCATTTTTCGTTTCATTACAGGTAATAGATGAAGCAGACGTAGATGGCGATGGAAAATTATCTTATATGGAGTTCGAGCACGTGATCACACGAGCACCTGAGTTTTTATCAACGTTTCACATACGATTATGAAAATATAGATGCGGTCATTTTTATTGCCATTTATTTATTGATAAACATTTTTTTGTTGAACTAAAAATAAATATTATACTTATGTAATACAACTCTGATTAAAATATTTTATTCACATATATTTTTTCTTATTTAATGCCTAGAAGGTTTTCTGAAACATTCAAAAAATTGATGGATGGAACATACACAAGAGTTTTAAAATTGAAAGATGTACTATCATATACATACATACATACATATGTAATAGATAACCATAAATATCTCGCTGTATCGTTTATATTCGAGAATACAAAATTTGTTATTCAAAATTTTATATCGTACCATATACATATGTATGCTAATAATACATCTTTCAGATGATGAAATGAATATACGTACATGTATATTTGCAATTATATAATTGAACATTTTTTATAGGTATAATATCAAAATATGGAATTTTCTTGAAATGAACATTTGCAAAAAGTATAATAAATATATGAGCCAAAGCTTTTTGGTAGGTCTTCCCAAGAAAAATCCTTTTTACATTTACAATTGAACAGTTAACATTTAATTTATTTATTTTAACTATATTAATACACATATCTTATTACTATAATATTCATATGTAATTATAACACGTTAACATTGATCATACACTCAATCTATGTAATAGGTAATACACATTATATAACACGATAAAAACAGTGTAGAGACAGTAGAAGAAAATAGTGACTCTAAAAATCAACGCAACGCATCGAAATGTAAATAGTCTCGTGGTTATTGTATCAATAATAATAGTCATATATATGTAATATACCTCTTAGTAATTTCTTTTTATTATACAATACATACATATATAGGATTTCTTCAATAGGCACTAGGGAAAAAGAATCACAGATCAATCGAGAGAGCTTATACATGTAAACATTTACCCCTTAAACGTCGAATGATAACATTTCTAATACAAGTAGTGGGAGGAGGGTGCGGCTCTTTCAATCATAGGACGAGCTCTTGTGTAGCGTGGATGAAAAGGACCCAGAGCCGCCTCATTGGTGCTGGAAGGTGGCTGATCGTCCTGGAATTTGAAGTGAAATAGGAATCTGTGAGCTCGTTGACACGGCCAGTTTCCTTGTTGCCTCAACGTTTGATGATTTAGAGCCCAATAAACAACGGGATTTATAGCTGAATGGGCGTGACCCAGTAGTAAGCTGTACTGCAGCAAGTACTTGGGTGCACTCTTATTGAATTCAGCATAGATGCAACTGACAGCGTGCGGCAACCAGCATCCAGCAAAAACAGCTGCAACTGACACCAATACGTTTGCTAAGCGTCTCCGCGATTGTAGAGTGGATGTTTGGGGTTGGGGTGCGAGCAGACTCGGTTTTACTGCATTGTCAACATTTTGATTTCTCCTTTGACTCGATCCTCTCTGAGGTCCTCCGCTGGGTTGCTTTCGACTTTTTCTATTCTCTTTACGTTGTCTGCCTTCTACTGTACAATCGTAAGTAACAGATTGTGTTTGGGCATTGTTAGCCATCCCAGCTACTATGATCATATGTGTGGGTCTACGCAGAAGAGGCATGGGAAGAGGAAGTTCTCCATGAGCAGCTCTTGCAGTTAGAGATAAAGCGCAAAGCTTAGAACGAACGCTCAAATGACAGGCCATCATGATCATTGTTGGAAGCATAAGTACTATTAAGACGTAACAGACCACGCAAGTGGTACGAATATCTACTAGTACGCAATCTGAAGTGCAAGGAGGTGGTAGGGGTTGAGATCTGATCAGTAGAAGGGGAATCGTTAATATTGCTGCCATCAACCAAACGGCGACAGTGACTATTAAAGGTCTTTTTTGAAGTCCTTCTAAAAGTCTTGGGTGTTGTACCGTGATATAGCGATCTACAGAGAGCATCATCAGGGATAGAGTGCTAGCTGATACCGGAAAACACTGCAAAGAATCTCAGTTTTTGATACTTTTAAAAATATCGAATTTATGAAAAACTAAAACAGTTTTAAAATACCTCTATGCATGTCAGCAAAGTGCAAACTGGAGCATCACAAAGTGTGCTTTGATTGTCGAAAGGAATAAATGAAGGTCTGGCCGCAGCTAGTGGTCCACTGAAGGCGCATACTAATAAATCGGCAATGCTCAAACCCACAAGTAAAGGACTTCTTATTCTGCTCGAATTCTGCGACAAGAGGGCTATTAACAAACTCCCATTTCCTGTAACAATATAATACGCCTTTAATAAAATCGATACAATAAGATGGATTAGGTAGGTATGAGTCTTGTTTACCGAACACGCCCACACCAAAGATGACGGTGTATATACAGGCCAATACTATGACCTCATTAGAACTTTCGGGTTCATCTGGGAAGTCCGGTGTATAGTTTCCGAAAAATGGAAGTTCTTTGAATGAAATATTAAAACTCCAGTCGGTCATTCCGGCTACATTCGCTGAAGGAATGGCACATCGCGTTGTCTGGGTGTAATCTAAAACAAATATAAATCACAATACAGATATTTTAATAATGGAGTTAAATACTTTTATGCTCAATAAACGCGATTTAACAATACGTATTGGTATCCCAAAATACAACTTTTTTCCAAAAAATTTCCATTTCAGCAAATATACACACATCAGTGGCTTATCAAGTAAATGTAGGGCCCCAAGCGCATGTGAAATTTGAGGCCCCCACTTCAGTAAAAAAAAATCGGGTGTGACCAACCCATGACTTTATCTATGTATTTGAGGAATATAAGAAGGTTACAAAACAAAATTCGATATTGAACTGATGACTATGATAGCGATACAAATTGAGCGCAAATGTATGGAAACTAGCACAAAACAAAAGTTCTACTTCCGGTTGTCAGATTTTGTTCAAATTTTTTTTATTACTAAAAATCACTATCAGTATTATACTCATTAAATATCAAGAAAATAAAAATAATTTTAAAGGTTAAAATAAAATAATGAAATATTGTTTTTAAAAAAAATACTACTTCCGGTTTACAAATTCTGACCAAAACCCTACCAGCTCTAAGTTAGTACATAAAGAATAGAAATATAAATTTTCAGCTTAATACGTTCAGGGGTGTGGACAGAGTAGTGGGCACAACATTTTCAACCTTTCCAAGTGAAAAAAATCCCACTTCCGGTTTATAAAATTGAATATTTTTTTTTACTTTCATTAAATTGCTACAAGAATTATACTTGAATTTTTTTGTGACGAACACATGTTTAAGGGGTCGAAAAAAATAGTGGAAGAAAAATCGAACAAGAGTAAACTGCCACTTCCGGTTGACAAATACTTACTAAATTATATATATAACTTGGTATTAAGCTTAAACTTTTAGATATGAAATTTCAGTTCAATAAATCAAAAGGTTTCTGGGAAAACATAAAAAACCTCGATTCTCTAGAGTAAAAGTACTACTTTCGGTTCAGATAGAAATATTTAAAAAATATAAGGTTATAAAAATTATTATTTCTATCATATTTAAAAAAAATTCAGTCTGATTCAGTAAGTGGTTTGGGAGATAATTGAATTCAAAAACTTAAAAAAAAGAGGACACCTATAAGGGGAGGTACCATTTCCGATCAACTAAAAAATTTGAAAAAAATTACGACGTGTCGATAAGAATTTCATTAATCGATACTAAGTTTCATTTCGATAGGACTAACGGTGTTAAAAATATCCCCAAAATTCAAACACACACAGACACACACACACATTTTTTCTAGATCATGAAAACGTAATCAGTGATCGATTCTGAGTTCGAATCAGTCAAAATCTCGAGTTCGAATTTTCGCATGATCACAAAACTTCATCTATTGTTAATACGTACATCAGCGGTTTCCAAACTGGGAGGCACGCCTCCCTGGGGAGGCGCGGACTATTGCCAGGGGAGGCGCCAAAACTTTTTAATAAAAAAATAATTTTCATACCATAATATCTACAAATAAATAAAACTTCATACCGTAGCTTAACAGTAAAAATTCAATGCATGAATGTTTATTTTTCTTTCATTTTTATATACACATTTAATTAGCAATCTTTCTCGAAGAAAACCAACATGACTCGCACATTTGTGGTCGAACGATAATTTTATTGTTAAATTTGCCAATTTGGTTAAATTTTTTGGAAAATTGAGCTGTTTAAATTAATCAATGCGGGGATCACAAATACATCCACTTTTTCAAAAAGAAAAAGTAAAAGCTTTCATTAAAAAGTTGAAGTTATGGAAATCAAATTTACAAAAGAATGAGTCGGATATTTTTTCACTTTCCAAAGATTTCTGAGCCACAGCCAATATTGAAGCAAGTAAAAATGTTTTTATTGACCACTTAGATGGTTTAGTGCTGCATTTTTTCAATGAAGAAGACGAATTCGAGCTGACAACCATCGAAAAAGAAAAAGCGATAGCTCACTAAAACGAAAGTTTCAAAATAAAACCATAATTAAATTTTTGATGAATCTTAGTGGAGAGTACGAATCTTTGTATTGCAAAGCAATGCAAAGGCTTCTACCGTTTGTAACGTCTTATTTATGCGAAACGGGCTTTTCGGCAATAAACAAAAACACACCAAATTCCAATAAACAAAAACACCCTTCGCATTGAATTTTTATGTGCTAGATGTAGTTTAATTAGTAATTTAATATAAAAATAAATATACGTGTTCGTATAAATTTATGTTATAGCATAACCTTTTTATTATTCTGTCTATTGTAGTGTTCATTATTTTTAAATAAAAGTTTATTATTTAAAACGTGTCTATATTATTATATCTATAAAAAATAAAATGAAGGGAGGCGCAGAAAAAAATTTTTTTTTAGGGAGGCGTAGTCACATAAAGTTTGGAAACCGCTGACGTACATAGATAAAGTAAAAATTGTGTGGTGGGACTCTCGTTTGCCGTCTCGCTTGCACAAACGCTTCTGTTATACGCATACGGGAACTGAACGAAAATCTTTCTTACGCAAAAACCACTCGAGTTAGTACGTTTAGATAAAAAAAATATTGAAATAGAAAACCAATCCATATAAACGTGGTGAAATAAAAAATTTGCCAAATAAATGAAAAATAGCACAGAAAAAAAATCCGTAAAAAAAATATATTTTTAACTTTTAAAATTTGCTAGACAATTAATTAGAAGTATTTTAAAGCAATGAAATATAAAAATTATAGGAAAAAGATCTGACTATTGATTCCAATACTCAGTTTGAGCGTAACAATCCTAAATTTTGAGTTAAAGACCGCAAAAACTAAAAAACTGTAAAAATCGCGGATTTTTTTAAACGCTCATATCTCGTAAACGATCACCCACCAACAAAAATCAATATCATATTCGAATTCAGTGGGTCAAACTTAGTAAAGATTGGCTGGTCTCCGCTCTGGTATTCTTCTTCTTCAAGATTCAAATAATTCAGAAGATTTGAAAATACATCAAAATTTATATTATATATCCAGACACACTATCAGCAGATGACCTCAATTTGGAGATTTTCGAGTGGCTAAATTTGGAAGACATTGAAATGCAATTTATCGAATTCCTACCGAGTTCGATATGGAAACAAAAATTTGTTGATTTGAGAAATGATTTGGAAATAATTGAAAGTGATCGATTAACGAACATACTTAATAAAAATGCCGAAGAAGAAATAATGAGAACTTGGAACGCCGTTCCAAAAATCTTAAGCGATTTTAAAAAAACTAGCCAGGGCTTTTTTTTATCAATTTTCTCTTTTACATATTCTTGTGAGTCATTATTTTCAGAAATGAATTTTATAAAATGTAGTTTAAGAAATTGAATGACTGATGAAATATGAACCAGATATTAAGAATTTGTCATCGAATGCACAACAGCAAAAATCTCATTGATAAATAACTGATGTGTATTTTTATTGATTATGACTTTATTTTTAAGAAACTCTATTGTAATTTTTAGCTTGTAAATAAAATTCAGAAAAAAAATTTAATTTTTATATTTTGTTAATTTTTTTACTGTTTGGGCACGCCATACAATCGTGAAATAATATTTGACCCAAAAAGGTTCGCCATCCCTGACCTAGTTCATTTATTTTCAAATTTTATATAAATTCATTTTTCTTTCGACCTCAAACAGACTTTCAAGCAACGTTATATTAGTGCTTCGTACTGATGATAAAATCATCATTTTCAAACTGTAATTTATTTTGTTTGACATAACAGGTACGTAGATACAGATTTTTATTTATATGTATGTTCATTTATTGTACTTTAATGCTTCAATCTTGTTTATGGTTCGCTCTTATGAATCATAAATTTACAATTCACTCATAAACAAGTCGATACACTATTAAATCGCTTTGTCGCGCCCGAAATACATATGTACATATGTATATGTAGGTAAATTCATCCCAAGTCATCAAAATATCTAAACAAATAGTCAGATATTCATTTTGATTTTTGACTTAAAGGTTGTGGCTATTTGCAGGTACTATATCTGCGAATTATTGGCTATTTGCAGGTACTATATCTGCGACAGGCGCAAAGCCTTCTGCGCATGCGCGTGAACTTATAATCCGATTATAATTTATTAATTTTAATGTATGCTAGACTTGTCTAATCAATCGTTCATTATATGTACATGAGGCAAATAAAATTCAAAATGATTTTCAGTAGATACATTGAAAATATCCAAATATGTATGTTATTTATAGATTCTGCGTGTACATGATTCATATATGACCTTATTTGTTCGAGAACTTGATTTTACGACTTGTCAGTTCTGAGAAAACTACGAACAATGGAACGGATTTTGCAAATAAATAAATACCGAAAACAATACGGCGTACTGAAATTTTTTTAAATTTTGCCTTAGACTACTCTAAGCATCGTTTCTAAATTATCATCATCATACCTGATTTCATTAACGGTAAGTACTTTATTTTAATTATTTCTTGTAATCCTCTTTAAAAAATCAGTTTTATTCTGATCGAATACAAGTATAGCGAATGCATTATATTCTTCGGAAAACTACAAAATTCTATAATAATAATGATAGTAATAAAGGGACACAAAATCATATATTTGCTAAATGTGCCGATAATATTGGTATACCTCTTCTGACATACATATGTATACTTGTTTTAAGAATATTAATATTGGCCTGTATTTATTTATTTATTAGTTTTAACTTCAATAAACAAATAGTCTGATTAAAATATGTTATTAATTTTTATAAAATTAATTCTGTTTTACTGTCGATATTTCACATTACATGAAATGCATATATTTAGTTATTGAAAAATGTCTCTCATTCTAAATCATCAGTGTTTCTAAAGTATTATTATGTTAAAATTAGGAAAACAAATTTTAAATTTATTGTAAATTTTAAATTTATTGTAATCATGATATATTTGTATTTTTATTTTTTTATTATATGTTTTTTTATCACCTTCAATAATATTATTCCAGAATTAGATTGTGAAATAAAATAAATAAAATTTGAATTAAAAATCTGGAAGTTTTTGATTTTGATTTTGGACCCGGATCCGTCGGGTTTTCAAAATATTGGATGCGGATCCGCCGGGTTTTCAAAAACTATAAGCACGCGATAGTTTTTAAAACGTAAAATTTGGATTTTTGGCTCATGAGCTCAAAAAGATTCATCATTTACTTAATTCAAATAAACCGCGTTTATTTGAATTAAGTAAATGATAAAAATTGCGAACCATGTTTGATAGTAATCTGAAGTTTTGATACGAAAATTTGAAATAATAAATATTCTGATGTTTTATCCTAAAACAAAGTTACTAAATATATTTCGCATTTGTACAATATACATATAGAATATGTAATTACTATTATATATTTCCCACATATATGTATAAAGCACTTTTCGATTTAAGCCATCCATAAAACTCGAGACGACTAACTACTTTTGTTAGTAAGCTTACTATACCGCGTTCGTCACATCAATGAAATGAGTTTTCCACGATGATGTTATAATAAGGATTACACTCTTAGTACTTTGAAGGTATTAACGCATACCTACTACCTCTATTATAAAAGTAGGAACATATTTCGCGATAAAGCTTGCCGAGGGTATACATTACACACACACACACACACACACATATAGGTATTATATATATGTATATATATATATATATATATATATATATATATATATATATATATACATATATATATATATATATATATATATATATATATATATATATATATATATATATATATATATATATATAATATATATATATATATATATATATATATATATATATATATATATATATATATATATATATATATATATATATATATATATATATATATATATATATATATATATATATATATATATATATATATATATATATATATATATATATATATATATATATATATATATATATATATATATATAGGAATACGGGAGGAAAATCATGTTCCTCTTGTTCCTGTTGTATCCTGCTCGCGCAAATTAATTGAGTATGTACCGTTTACCATGCACCATTTTTTTTTGATCTTTCGACTTAAGAGGGCTGTACACCCGAAACCTTAATTTTGTTACCGTTCCTTTCTTCGATATATATATTGTAACGTACGCCGCGGATTAAGCGAATAGAATCCCAGAGACTGTGTGACCGTTCAAAGATTATCTGTAACGGATATCTGTTAACGGATTAACTAAATGCATGCACTTACTTCCAAGGATTATATCTGGACTCTAAGTGCATTTAGACTAAACAATGACCGTTATTAGTTATTTCTCAGAATCGGTACGGGAAGACCCAATGTCTTGAAAATACATATCCGAATACGTGACTATACAACAGGTAAACAGATTAGGCGTCCTGAGAGATCTACCCTTTATAAGGCGGTACGTAGGCGATATAATTCATTCTGGACTTAGCAGTGACACTGCGTGTATCTCCTTAATCATCAATAAATGCTGTGAAACGACTGTTGGCCTTTTACTTGGATCCTCCAACACCCGTACGTAACACTGGTCGTCAGAAGTGGGATCCAAGATGGGCCGTGGAACAAAGTCACCAGCGAAGGAAGAGAAGCTACAGCGAAGCCATCCTCGGGAGCTGTAGGAGAGAGTTCGAGCCATGGAGACACGAAACAAAAAAATGCAGTTTTCACTGCAACACACAGAATCGGTCATCACATATTCGGTTGTTGAATTGCAGTTATCACTGCAACTCGACTTTGACATTATCGGCGGTGGCCGCCAAGAATTCATCGGGATGACGGAAGGAGGTTACGAAACGGGAGGTTTCGTACAAGTGCTGTCGGGAGAGGACAACTTGAGGCGTTGTCAAGAGCAACATCGGAGAGCAGCATCCGGCAATTGCAGAGTCATCCAAAGGGCGACCGGGACGAGGGCAGTTCACCGGTCCACTTACGCCGCAAGTACCAAGAATTAGCGGCTGTTGGGGACGACGATCCACGGGAAAGCATCGTCGTCAGAAGAGGAGCGGAAATCGACTACAACTGAGAGATGTTACACTATTCCCTTCAACTGTTTGTCGTCAGAAGAGGAGCGGAAATCGACTACAACTGAGAGATGTTACACTATTCCCTTCAACTGTTTGTTGACGGCAGATTTCAACAAACTGGAAAAAAAATCTAATTGGAAACTAGTCGAGTCTAATTGGAAACTAGTTTACCACCTGTTATGTCACAGGTGTCGTCTCGCAAAGAGTCGGAAAGTAAACGGATTGAAATGGAATTCAATCGGAACTTCAATTGGAATTCAATATATGTTTGGAATCTATAAGTATACCTAAGTCTCTGGCACAGTTTTTCGCTATAAGATCTACGTTATCAATATTGTAAGTGAAGTCAATTAGGTTACGATTTCTGAAGTGTCAATGAGAAGCATTTAGAAATATTGAGATGCATAAGGTTTACATTACACCATTCAGATATTATATCAATGTCGGATTGTAATTTTAAGCAATCCGACTCACTAATATATATATATATATATATATATATATATATATATATATATATATATATATATATATATATATATATATATATATATATATATATATATATATATATATATATATATATATGTATATATATACATGTGTGTGTATGTATATATATACATGTGTGTGTATGTACAGACATGTGTGTGTACATATATATTAAAAATATATTAAAAAATTTAATATATTAAAAAATCCAATAAAACAAAGATTGCTCTTTTCACAGTAAATAACTTTCTACTAGTACCCCATCCGGTTTCTGTCTTCCGGTTTCGGTTATTTAATTGTATACAAGATCTCACTTTTTATATCACTATAACACACATATACATATGTACTTATATAATTAAATGCTATTTTTTATGTTTATGTATGGATGTATTTATGTTTATGTTTAATTGTTATTTTGTTTTTTTTTTTTTTGTGTTATATTTTTTGACCATTGTGGCGCTTTAGGAATTCCTGTTATGCCACAATGGTCTGTTTAGAATAAATAAATAAATAAATAATAATACATTGTATGTACCGAGATAGGCGCATGTACAATTTGTCGACAGAGCTTTTCCAGTAATCCTTCTGGCAGTTTTAAAAGCTTTGAGGGGTTTTAAGCCTAATCTTGATGCTTATCCGAAAGTCGATTTTAATTAAGACTCCACGCGAGTTGGCCAGTTTGTTTCCGGAAGTATTTATAAATTCAGTCCCACGTTTAAATGGAGAATCAAATCTTATCATGTACGCATATATGTAGGTATGTATGTATGTATGTATGTATGTACAACTATAATATAATATATCCATACATATTTGCAAACTTATCTACTGACAGTATTAAAGCATAATCTTCAGCCAATTTTAAATTGTAATAGTACATACCTATGTACAGTGGCGGACTGGCCATACAAGCGTACATGCCCGATGGCATGTGGGCCCCACTATCCGTTAGAAAATATGGGCCCTCAGTAAAATTAAATAACTTTTTAACTATTTCGCGTGTGTAAAAATTTATAGGATATTGCACTTTGGGACATAGAGTTTGGGTATTTCAACAAAAAAAATTTCTTACGATATACACAAACAACTAATACCTGCTTTAACAGCCCAAGGATCGGTTAACTTTTTTTATTAGGCTCGAAATGTAAGATTCAACATTTGCGTGGGCCCTTTTACCGGGCCCATTTCCAACCTCAAGGTTATGTAATATTTCCAACCTATGTAACAACTACCTAATGAAATAAAAATGGGAATAAACAAATTTCCGTGAATAATATAAACTGAATTGCTTAAAACAATTTTGATAGGACGATTCATCATCAACCAGCGATTTAAATTTACTTCATACATACTTTCAAAATAATATTTGATTATACTTCGACGATATAGTAAGATTTAAATACACAATTTTAAACAGTTTCCGAATATAAAATCTATTCCTAATCTAGACACATCCATGTATATAGAAACATAGGATAGGGGCCCCTCCCCAAAATCTCGATTTTCGATTAACATTAATTGAAAATATTATGCATTTTTTGTTTTCAGGGACGTAATTTGGGGGGGGCACTCGCCCCCCTAAATTAAGGAATAGGCGAATTTAGAAAATATTATGAATTTAATGATTAATGAGATACTATGTATCTATGAATGCTGCGTTTATTTCTTATATTATGTTACTTTTGTGTAACTAATAACATTATCGCTGCTATGTGCTTTGAAAAAAAAAAGATTTTATTATTTTGAAGCAAATATATTTTGGTTTTTAAGTGGTATGCCTTGGGTAACATTCTTGGAAATTGTTCGTCCCATTGAGCGAATCGTTAGAAAGTTCGCCTTTACTTTATTTTGTCTCAAAAACAGATGTGTATCGTTTATTTTTCCGAAAGTTTGTAATTTTTTTGATATAGTGATACATTTTGATGGTCGACTTTAGTTAACCATTTTGCGACCATGTGAAAATTTTTGGAAAAAAATTTTCACATGGCGCTTTTTTGGCTTTTTACATAAGATATTTTTATATATATTTTTTCAAAAATAAGCTAATTTTTTTCATATTGTATATTTTCCATTTTTATTCCGATATAAAAAAGATTTTTTGAAAAAAAATTCAATTTGACCAATCTTTGCCTGCCCCCCCCCAAGAAAAAGCTGAAATGACGTCCCTGATTGATTTCTACCGAAAGTAAAAGCCGCTTTTATGCCGCATTCTTTTATGATGCATTCTATTTACCTAGGACAAGGATTAAAACGAAATATACAATGTAATTTATGGATCTATTTTGCTTTTGCCATTTTTCTTGTACCTAAATTTGTTTATTCCCATTTTTGAAAATTTTATTTATTTTTTGCCTTTGATTTTTAGCGTGATGGAAAGAAGAAAATTTTGTTATATGGGGGGGGGGACAAATTTTTTTAACCCTGGGTGGGGCCCCCTTTGACTCCTGGCATGCACTGATTTCAGTCCCAGTCCGCCACTGCTTATGTACATACATATGTAGGGGAGACCGGGGCCAAAAGTAACACGGGTCAAAAGTAACAGCGCTAATACATATCTCCTAATCTTTGGATTTTTTCAAAGATTCGCCAAAAAACGTATTGTCCCCTTTCCCTCGTCGCCCTTTCTCTAGAAGCTCGCCGGTGTCGGCGTAAAATAAACGTGTGGCGAGCGGCATTTGTGTTTTTCTGGAACTCAATTAAGTTTTTAAATTTTTTGTATCTTTGTGACAAAATGGATTAAATCTCAAGATCCTTAATTGAACTAATGTTAATCAACACTTACTTGATGTTATTATCGATGGTATTTCGTCCAAATGGTCACAAAGTTGCAAAACGTGGTTGGGGTCGAAAGTAACATATAACTCGGTGTCCAAAGTAATTGTTACTTTCAACCTCGTCTCTCTTTCAGTCCATTATTTTTACAAAGCTTGATCTAATCGTAACGATATTGTTAAATTTAAGGATGCCACGGAATAGAATCCGAACTACGATGAGAGGCCTGGCGTATCAGCCCATGTATGAAGCTGCTACTCAAGATACTATAAACAACTAGTGTTGGGCCCATTGATTTCAACGGGTGGTTTCGAAAAAGAATTGAAACTCGAATAAAAATAAAGTTAAATATATTGAATCGACTGGTTTCGGAAAGAAATTGATGCACGAATTAGAAATTACGAATGACAAATTACGAATTACGTTTTATGCATCGTCGACGCCCCGACGCCTATGCCTCCAGCGCCCCCAGCGCCTCCGACGCTCCGGGGCCTTCGCCCCCAGCGCCGCCAATGCCTCCGACGCCCCTAGCGCCCCCGGGGTCTTCGCCCCCGGCGCCTCCGACGCCCCGGAGACGCCGGGGCGTCGGAGTTCGTGAATATTTAATTTCATTACACATGTCCCAGTAAATAGCTCCAGGCTACACCGACCAGACCAAATGTATGAAAATGTGAGCGACTAAGAAATCACCGGGTGTGACACGCTCTATCTAACTGCATACATTTCTCCGGAGTCTGGAGGTGCATTTGTCCGGAGGACCAAAACAGCGCTGCATGACCTGGGTCATAGAACACTTTGTATTTTAACAATATCGTAGTCACCTCTCACTCATTAGTTTAACCTAAAATACAAACATTGTTTGAACAGGTGGCTATTACAGACAAACACTACTTAAATTTAAATAATTAAAAAATGTACCTTAAATTTAAACAATAAGTCACTATTAATAGTTTTTTGGGCTTTTAATATTTCTTTAAACAAAAATACAATGGAACTGACTGTGTGTTCATAGATAGTAGATAATGTTTACATGATATAAATTAACATTAAAAATTTTAAAAAAAATTTCAACTTTTCCCACCGTCACAGATACTACACAGATAATTAGTTTCACATTAGCTTACTTTGCACGCTTTTCAAAATTCTAGAAAAAATAATCTGCACTCGTTTACTCAAAGTTGTAAATAAGAAATAAATAAATGAACAATTTGCATTTCGCATTGAACATTCCACGACCCAATAACTAACAAGACTATCTGAACACCTGACGAAGAACTTATATATAAGTGACATACCTATTCCAAAAAACTGTCACATAGCCCTATATGCAGATGATACCGCTTGCTTCACAAATAGCAAAAAAACAGACACTATTCGAAAAAATCTTGAATTTGCAATTAAAACAATGACGGAACATTTCACTAAAAGGAAAATTCAAATTAATCAAACCAAAACAGACGCCATATTCTTTAGTGTTAGAAAGCATTAGCCAAGTTCATATCTGAAAATCCCCTCTGGAGATAGTCTGAAATGGAAGTTAGTAATAAAATATTTAGGAGTAACGTTAGAATGAGATGGGCACCTCACATTGAGACAGCGAAATGCAAGGCGATGCGGGGTATATCCTCAATATACCCAATATTTAATCGCCATAGTTCTTTATCAACTCAAAATAAAATAAAATTATATCGCGCATTCATATTACCATTATTAATCCATGCATCACCTATATAGAATAACGCCTTGAATACTAATCATTCCAAGCTCCAAATAATACAAGATAAATCCCTAAAAAAAATTGGATCCTTTTGTCAATTTATTGCAAAAAAAAGGTCATCTGTCAATCGAAATTGACAAAAGTATCCAATTTTTTTCTGTGCTGGCGCATTTGCGCGGATCTCTGTTTATAATTATTCACCGGAGCCTGAGGGTGCTGTGTATTGTTCAAAGGTTGTAAATGCATTGTTAAAGGTTTGCCGAACAATGGATAGCACTGTGACTATCCTACCTCTATTTATAATACACCCATCATATATATAAAGACGGTAATCTGTGTGTGTGTGTGTGGGTATGTGTGTGTGTGTGTGTGTCCTAACTCTCGCTGAACATAATGAATGAATCGATAAAAATCGATAAATTCATTTTTCGACGAGACGACTTTGTCGCGACTCGAACCGATCACCCCAAATAGCCTGAATATATAATATGTAGGTCTAAATTGAGCTAATGGTCGCAAACATCAAGCCAAATCCAATTTTTCATTTCGCCTTTTTTTTTAAACATTAATTGAAATATTCCTTCTCGCCATATAAAAATACGTAATTATAATAATTTTATTTAGCGAGGTTTTGAACCATTTTTTTTCTTTTCATATAAAACAATTAAATATATATTTTTAATTTGAAATTATTGAAATTAATTTATATTTTAGCGATATTTGAATAAAATCAATTCCAGGACGCCGACTCCAACCTACCCCCCTCGCGCCCAGATCAACATACGCGGACCACTACACCATGATACGGATATAAAGACTGCTCTAAATAACGTTAATATTCAATAATCGTACAGAACGTATGGACAACCAATCAAAACGGAGTAAAGTCATATCTTTGGTAGTTGTCGGAAGTGGTCGGGAGTAGTCGGGAGTGGTCTGGAGTAGTCGGGAGTGGTCTGGAGTAGTCGGGAGTGGTCGGGAGTGGTCGGGAGTGGTCGGATGTCATAGATCGAGTGAATCAATTTCGATTTGCAGTATCGCTCGGGGCGATAGCTAATAATAATAGAAAAAAATAGGAAGTCTTTAAATAAAGAATTGAAAACTCTCTATGGGAGTCTGCGTATTTTTAAGAGTTGAAAATTATTACAAATAAAGAATTGAAAACTATTTATGAGAGTCTACGAAAATAATGGTTCCGGTTCCGGATTTTTTTTTAGTTTTATACGAGTATATAATAATTTTATACCCATGCGATGATGTTTCATCGGGCTATTCACTAGTATATAATAACGAAAAAAACTGCGTGCTATAAATAATATTCCGTTTGTTAGAGACATTACTAACAAACTAACCAGTAGATTATATGACAGAATCACTAATAGTTATACTAACACACTTGTGACGAGTCTCGGTGATTACAACAAAATGTCTATACCCTTCAGGTATTAACACAGATTACCTAAACACAATCTACTTTAGATCGTCGACTTTAGAGAGTCTTTAATTAATGCTATGTATTAGATGTATTATGAGCATTTATAAAAATTGTAAATAGGTTTTTGAGTTATTTTTCCAATTATGCTGTACATTAACATTATAATAATATAATACTATGGTTACTAACAAAATTAAATTAAAATTGTATAATATGAAATGATCAGTAGATCAGTAGCTATTAAAATAGATATAAGATGTATTGTGAACATAATTTCGTAATAATAAAAAGCATTTAAAAATCTAAAAAAAGAAACATTAAACCTGACTTGATCCATTTCCATTTCGATGTATTATGTATTAGATGTATTATGAGTAAAGCCCGGATAACCAAGGTGCCGTTCATTGTTCAAATGTTGTAAATGCATTGTTTAAGGTTTGCCGAACCTTTTTTACAAAGCATTTACAACAATTGAACAATGAGCGGCACCTTGGCTATCCGTAATAGAAAATGATCGCTATAGCTATATAGCTATTAAATTAGATATAAGATGTATTGTGAACATAATTTAGTAATAATAAAAAGCATTTAAATATCAAAAATATGATGGTACTATATATAAAAATAGAAATAGAAAAACGCTTTTCAATTAATACGGGGAATTTAGACGGGGCGAGGTAGATGTCGAGTGTACTCGTAGCGTACATTCTCGTAGATTCAATCAATTGGAATTTTAATCAAAGCAGAATTTGCATTGTTTATTTGGGAATGTAAATATTAGGGTTATTTATTAAAAATTTGACTTTTCATTGAAAAACTCAAGCGTGCGCATGAAAAACGTAAGCCTGACTGAAAGAGCGTCAAATCTTTTTTAAATCTTCAAAATGTTTTTAAATTTTCAAATTCCATTATAATATGTATAATGAAAATTTAATGTTAAATGGTAAATGCGCTATAATGTACATACATATATCTCGGCGTCACTTTTGATAATTAAAATATTGGAAATAAATTTAAAAAGTAAACATATTGTTAAAGATGAGAGGAAAATTGATCGGCTTTACATCTGCGAGCTTGAGTTAAAATCAATTAAGGTTACTTACATACATATTTCTGTCAATGACCCATCGCGCTCATTATTTTCGACTTTTATTTTAAACTAGTGTTGTGCCCGTTGAAATTTAAACGGGTGGTTTCGGAAACAAATTGATAAATGCTTTAAAATAAAGTTACAATACGTATAGTAATAATTAATAGGAATCGGAACTAAAACAGAAATCGTGAATCGGAACTGAAACAGGGATTGGTATCTGGAACTGAAAATGGAATTGGTATCCGAAACAAAAAGGAATCCAGAAGCGGAAATGAAAAAGGTATCAGGATCCAGAAATGAAACAGTAATCAGGATCCGGAACTGAAACTGTAATCGGGAACCGGAACTTAAAAAAGAATCCGAATTGAAACAATAGTCGATAACCGGAACTAAAACAGGAATCCGTATCCGGAACTCAAACAAAAGTCAGGATCCGGAACTGAAACAGTAATCGGGATCCGGAATTCTCTCGGGTACCATTCAAGCCCTTCTTTTGTCCACCTTTCGTCCGTTCCTCTAGCCACGTGGCCCGCCCATTGCCATTTCAATCTCTTCATTCTATCCACTATGTCCACTAATCTTGTCATACTTCTCATATGAGCCAATTTATTTGAAAGTGGTCAATTTTAAATATCAAAAACACTATTTCTATTTGACTTTATTCACAAATTGTTATCATTTCTTTTAATTTTATATGTCCAGAATATCGGAAAATCAGAATAAACGTATTACGAGCCACCAGCAATAAAAAAATTTTTAAACGCAAAATATTACATTTAATGTTTTGCGAGATATTTCTCAAAATAAGGAAAGTGGACTTATACCACTTTCAATTATAACGGCTCATATTTATGATAGCCAGACATTTTCTTCCGATGTTTGCATAAACAGATTCCCAGAAAATTTTCCGAATTCAGACATAGTTGAAATTTTTCGTCAAGATTTGCTTAAACATGAATTTACTTAGCAACGTTGCCATATATAAAATGTGTATAATTAAAAATATGAACGAAAATCAATAAAATTATGAAAAATAGCGAAAATGCAAATACAATTTAAAAGCTTTTCATGCTATACACACATATATTTGGTAACGAAGCACAATGAAAAAGTCAGCGAGACAGTTTCAATATTTTATCTTTAAGTGAATAAAATAAAATTGTGACATTGGCCCTCATTTTGCATGCGGTTCGGGTGATTTTATATTGAATTTTGGACTTGCTCTCAAACGCTTAAGGTCGTCGGAGAGTCTCGGTCGATAGTTGCACCATCTACATATGTATGTATGTATGTACATACATACTCAGTGTATCAAATACAATCGACGCGACATAAGGGAAATACCGTATCGTAGCGTAATCGCATTAAGCGGATGAAAACAAACAGCGGCTCTTAAACGTAGTGCAACCCCGCGTTATATAACCCTTAAAATCCGGAAGCTGGGTGAAATTGCTTTTCCGAACATACATATATATGTACATATAATACGATGTGCATTGTGCATTCGATGTAAATTGATAGATATTGGATTCGAATTCATCGTTTTACACGTCAATGATTTCTATGTTACCATATTTTGTTGGCTTCATGTGAATATGTACATTTTACAAATCGATGGCTTGGTGCACAAATATTGTATGTCCATTTTTGAATTTGTAACGAATTTTAAGTTTGTAGATGCTGGAATAATTCGGTTATTTCCTTTCAAGGTAATTTATGTGATATACACAAAATTCGATACGAATTCAAAAATGGACATAGAATTTCTCTTTATAAAGCCATCGATATGTATTATTTGTCATACATCTAATACATATCGTCATTGTAAAGGCCAATTGCCGAAATCCTCACTTTCCACAAAAAACATGAACTGGCCAATTATATCATTTATCCTAAAAATAATTTTATTCCAAATTAATTTTTAAAAAGTTTTCACGCTATTTTTTACTTGATACAAAATGCGTATTTTTTTGATTTTTAAATGCTTTTTATTATTACGAAATTATGTTCACAAAACATCTTATATCTATTTTAATAGCTACTGATCTACTGATCATTTTATATTTTACAATTTTAATTTAATTTTGTTAGTACTCATAGTATTATATTATTCTAATGTTAATGTACAGCATAATAGGAAAAAGAGCTCAAAAACCTATTTACAATCTTTATAAATGCTCATAATACATCTAATACAAAATATTAATTAAAGAATCACTAATCTGTGTTTATACCTGACGGGTATAGACATTTTGTTGTAATCACCGAGACTCTTCACAAGTGTGTTAGTATGGTTATTAGTGATTCTGTCATAGAATCTAATGGTTACTTTGTTAGTAATGTCTGTAACAAACGGAATATTATATATGGCATGCAGTTTTTTCAAGTTATTATTTTTAGGGATTTATTTTGTATTACTTGGAGCTTGGAAAGGTTAGTATTCGAGGCGTTATTCCATACAGGTGAAGCATAGGTTAATAATGGTAATATGAGCGCGTGATATTATTTTATTTTATTTTGAGAACTATGGCGATTGAATATTGGATATATTGAGGATATACCCCGCATCGCCTTGCATTTCGCTCCCTCAATGTGAGGTGTCCATTTCATTCTTTTATCGAACGTTACTCCTAAATATTTTATTACCGACTGCCATTTCAGACTTTCTCCAGAGGGGATTTTCAGATCTGAACTAGGCTTATGCTTTCTAACACTAAAGAATATGGCGTCTGTTTTGGTTTGATTAATTTGAATTTTCCACTTAGTGAAGTGTTCAGTCATTGTGTTAATTGCAAATTCAAGATTTTCAATAATACTGTCTGGTTTTTTGCTACTTGTGAAGCAAGCGGTATCATCTGCATAAAGAGCTATGTGACAGTTTTTTGGAATAGGTATGTCATTTATATATATGAAGAACAAGAGTGGGCCAAGCAAGCTCCCCTGCGGAACGCCAGCTGCGATTATTTTTGAAGACGATAATTCATTATTTACGCTAACCACTAGCTTTCTAACAGTTAGGTACGATTTGATGATGAGAATTAGGTAGTTTGGTATTTTGTTAATAAGGAGCTTATGAATGAGTCCATCGTACAAAATGCGTATGTATATACACTGTTAATTTTCTCTTCCTGAACAATTTGAGGTTTACGGCAATTGGCCTTTACAGTGACGATATGTACATACATAGATACATACATCTAATAGTTACTACATATGTATGGATGTATTAGACATATCGACTGGTTTGACATATACATACATACATACATAGATTAAGCCCAAATAATAATACAGAGGAAAATTGATTGTTGAAGCTATCAACATGCATGTGAGATAATATATTCTCGATAACATGAATGCGGATTATGTATAAATATAATATGTATGTATTAAGCATTAAATATTTTGAATCGTTTTCTAAAAGGATTTATGTATACATACATACAGGTACAGTTCTTAAAATTCAACGATTGGTAATTCTTAACGTTAATCGTTTACGGTATAATGTCGTTCTATGTACTTCCTTTATGCAAATTAGCAATCGAGCCTGGTTTGCCCGTGTCCAGGTACGGAACACGACTGGATAAAGCAATTTGCGTCTCTTTGATACGTAAAGGGTTAAAAGAATCTCGTGACACTATCAGTGGTGCTTGCTTAATTAAATTTACCGAAGTAATTTTTTTATTGAAATTATACGTATCAAATGTGCATACTTATGTACATACATACAAATGTGTTACTGGTCATTATTTCTAGTTATATTTTGGTATACATACAAACTACGCGAAGATAGAAACCCTGAGAAAGAGCTTTTTGATTATGGTGATTTATATTGAAAGCATACATATGTAGCTTTAAATAAACCAAACTAAATATTGACTAAAATAAATTTCTCTAGATAAAAAAATAAATAATTGTAAGTATTTTAAAGCAATAAAAATCACATCAATAGAAAAAACATTCGACTACTGATTTAAATGTTAAATTTTGGCACAGCAATACTAGTTTTTAATAATGTAAAAGCTAAAAATCTGTAAAAATGTTCCTTTTTTAAACGATCACATCTCATAAACGACAAGAAAACAACAAAAATCATTGTCATATTGGAATTCAATGGGTCAAATTTAATAACTATTGAATAGTCTCCGCTTCGTTAATTACTTTTTCTATGTATGTATGTACATATGTATGTACGTAGTAACAATTGATGAAGATTTGTGATCATGCTAAAATTCAAACTCGAAACTTATTCGAATTCTGAATCGATCACTTATCCGTTTTTATGGTTTAGAAAAAATGAGATAACGTACATATGCAGACAAAGTAAAAAATATGTATTTGTGAAAAATATGTAGTCTCTTACATGTGGGATGTGGGGCATATCTGGGTTAATTCGTAATTATTGAGTAATAATTGGTTTACTTATACAGCTATTATTTTGAATGCGAGCGAACCCATTTCGATACATTTATTAAATTAAAGCGTGAACGTTTATTTAGATAATTATGTACAAATACAGCGGTTTTGTCGGAAGCACCTCCGGGCAAAAGCTTCAACACCAAATACCCCAAACCCGCATTATTCTGCTATCAATTTAGATACTTTGAGCTATAGAGCTGCGGGTTTTCACTCGGTGGAATCTCGGTGGAAGCTTTTGCCAGTCTGGAATTATATCAAAGAACACCGACCCCCACAACAGCAAAATTTTCAAGAGTTATTCCTATGGTCGAATTCCCAGACTAGATCGAATCGTTAATTCGGTGAAATTAGGAAGCTACCGAAACGATTCGTATTTAAATTTTGGATTTGATTTTGATAACTCGGGCAACATTTGAATAATCACATCGTGAGCAGATCCCGCAAAGCTCACTCCCCCATATGATGGATAAGAATTTAGGAATGTTGCCCTTGAAATTTTGTATAATTAAAAAACATTTTTTTTATGTAAATTGAATAAAAAAAGCTACTTTGATTTTTCTCACGATCACAATACTTCATCTATTGATACTTCGAATGCGTATTAATAGATAATAATACAATGAGAGTCGATTTAATGTCTCTTATTGGTGCGCATATGAGTATATTATTTCTGGTACCCCGACTTTTCCGCGCGGTCAATAAGCGCCCCGACATAAGCGCGCCGATGTTACCGCGTCGCGATAGAACCGCGAGAGCCAAAACCACGACAGACATAACCGCGCGCCGACAAACTGCGACAGACATAACCGCGCGCTGACAAAACTGTAATAATTATTTATTTATTTATTTATTTAATAGTTTTGGACCATTGTGGCATTACAGGAAGAACCTAATGCGCCACAATGGCCTACATTTGAAAAATATATAAAAACATGATATAAAAACAAGTAAACTGTAAATAAAGGAAAAAAGCAAAAGCAGAAAACATGGTAAAATAAAATTACAAAAAAAGTAACAAAAGGAAAATAATACATCATTCAGAGAGAAAAAAAAATAACAAAAGTGTAAAAATTAAAAATAAAATCCATAAATCCCATTCTTTGTTTACACTGATCAAAATTAAAATAGTATATAAAAATGTACAAAAGAGAAAGAAAAAATAAAATAAAATAAAACAAAATATGAATAAAAAATAAAATCACAGCGAGGCCCAAATGGAAGAGAGTAGATTAAGATTCCACTCATTCATCACATTCAAATTAAGAAAGTAATGATGAGCGCAGGTTACCAGATAAATATGTTAAGATAATATCCGACAATCTACGCTCCCCAAGGTGGAAAATATCACATTCAGGGACAGCAGCAACGATTTCATTGAGAAGTCGAATAGCTCTTGGAATAGGAGCCATTCGAAAAAGAACTGTGCGAGCAGCAGGTACAACCATTAAATGATGATGTCTACCACGCACATAATTATTAGGGACATAAAGTCCCAACTGTTCCAGCAACAACGGGCATGACGTATTACCACGCAATAGCTGGAGAACGAAACGAATTAACGAGAAGTTTCTCCGAAGTTCAAGGGAATTATACCCAAGCATGCCCAAAAGGAAAGGAGTAGGATAGAGATATGGGTAGTACCCATACTCTTTCTTATAAAGAAAACGAAGAAATGCTTTTTGCACTTTTTCTATAATAAGAGAGTAGTTTGCTTCGTGCGGATTCCACACAATTGCATTATACTCTAGCTTACTTCTAACAAGCGAGTTGAAAAGCAAGCGAGAAGACAAGGGGTTGGAGAATAATCTAGCATATCTCAAGACAAATCCAAGTCGACGAAAGGAAACGTCAGCGATTGTCTTGATGTGGTTGTGAAAGGTGAATTGAGGATCAAAAGTGATACCCAAGTCGACCATTGATTCCACGCGCTTCAACAATACGGATCCAATGGAATATCCGTGACAATAGAGCGAATTCGCACGTCCATAACTCATAATAGCACATTTACTAGTATTCAGTTCAAGCCCTAAACTGGAACTGAACTCTAAAACAGCGTTAATATCAGCTTGAAGGAGAGAGGCTTGCCTCTCATCCTTAACAGCAAAGAATAGTTTAACGTCGTCAGCAAACAAGAGACATGAAGCATTGCGTAGTACTTTTGGGAGGTTATTAATGACTATTGTAAATAGTAAAGGGCCTAAGGTGGACCCCTGAGTTACACCAGATCGCGTAAAAAATGAAGGAGATTCATAAATACCATATCTAACAAATTGCTTCCTATCACTAAGATAAGAAGCAAAGAGTTTAAGAAGACGTGGAGAAAAGCCCACTTCAGCTAATCTGATCATAAGAGCGTCATTGTTGACAAGATCAAATGCTTTTCGAAAGTCAAAGTAGGCTACATCAACTTGTTGTCCACGGTCAACTTTAGACATGGTATAATATGAAAAGCAGGCAAGATTAGTGGTAGTGGAACGACATGGTGAAAAACCATGCTGCTCATCACACAACAATCTTTTGAACTGCAAAAGAATCAAACGGTGAAGGATATTATCGAAAATTTTGGGAATAGCCGAGATGATAGCAATAGGTCTGTAATTTTCAACCTCATTTTTAGAGCCACTTTTATGAATGGGAATGACTCTAGATAATTTCCATTTTTCAGGATAATTACCAGAATCCAGAATAAGGTTAAAAATAAACTGAAGAGGCTCTAAGAGCGAATTACAGCATGCCTTTAATACGTCAGGGGGCACACCGTCAGGCCCAACAGACCCTTTCAGCTTCAAAATTGCTATCCTAACATCTCCAAGCGAGACCCGCGGAATGTCTATAATAACACCTTCAGTACCAATTTGGGAAGCCAAATTAGCATCAAGGGATGGTGATCTCTGATCAAATACAGAGCTAAAAAAACTAGCAAAAGCTTTAGCGATCTCAGGACCGACACAACTTTTATAATTAAATGAGAACGAATGCTCAAGGCCATGTGAAATATGCTTACTCTTAATAAATCTGAAAAAGTGGTGAGGATTACTAGCGATAGCACTCTCCATCTCTTTGAGATAGAGGGTATAACGCTCACTCACACCACGTTTCACGATCTTCCTAAGAATCCGAAATTTCTCATAGTCACGAAATGATTGGCTACGTTTCCATCTTCTATGAGACAACCATTTTGCACGAACATCAGTTATAAGTTTGGACCCAAACCACGGTGGAAAAACCCGACGATGTAGTTCTAAATTAGGATAACTGATGAACCGAGGAACATAACTGTCAAAAATATTATATAGTGTGTTATACAAAAATTCAACAGCATCACCAGTATTCATGAGGTACATTTGGCGCCAGTCCATAGAACGAACCTCATTATAAACCAATTCAGAATCAACGCGAGCAAAATTCCACCGTGATGAAGGAATCCCAACAGATGAACAAGCTGAAACAGGTCTCACAGAAGACAAAAACAGAAGCTCAATTTGTAATGCATCATGATATAGGTCCTCAGGGATGATCGCAGTTCCTTTTGGGCATAGGATCATCGTTGCTGACACATTGGATTCATTCACCAACATAATATCAAGCTTACTTGGACTAATGGGTGAACCAACCTGTACTAGGTCGCAATAGGAAATAACAAAATTAAATTTATTGCGGACATGAATATTGGCACTAGGCATATTAAAATCACCCATTATTAATAATATGTCACGTTCATTTATGAAATCACGTACATTCATCATATTTGCAAACAATAACTCATATACATCGTCTTTCGCAGCGGGCGGAATGTAAACAACACAAATAAAAACTCTCGCAAATACAAAATCAACTCTCACCCATAAGTCCTCGCCAGAAGGAGTTTCAAAGTTCTTCAACCTGACAGACCGCAACCAGACACGAGAAGCAAATAAAACACCCCCACCACGTCGTTGCTCTCTGTCCCGACGATGCACTGTCCACGAAGAATCAAAGAACTCCGAATTAAAAAATGATGGCGTTAACCATGTTTCAGTTAACGCCACCATATCATCGACAATAGAATAAATCGCCGTATTAAACGCGGCCACCTTGGTCCTGAGACCGCGTACGTTTTGGTAGTAGATTGATATTTTTCGATCTCTCAGTCTGGCGCGTGAGTCTTTTTGGAACAAGAAATGACTGATTTGAAGTCGCAAGACTTGCCAGCGGAGATAAAACGGAAGAAGAAGAAGAAGGCAATACGGTCACTGTAGAATCACGACACTGAGGAACAGATGAAATAGTCGATGATGCGACAGTAGACATAGTTGTATCACCACTCTTAGCATTTGTAGTCGAAAGAGTATTAACAGTTGGTGTCATGCTCCCAGCAGCTCCGGAACAAACATCAGCAAACGTAACGTTTGGAGATACAGCAACCGATGGATTAAGTTGAGAAACAGACGGAGAGGAGGTAGTGTTACTAGTAGTGGAAGTAGAGTTAATATTACTCTTAGTATTATTTCTCCAGTCCCTAA
Source organism: Arctopsyche grandis (assembly GCF_051622035.1). Lineage (NCBI taxonomy): Eukaryota > Metazoa > Arthropoda > Insecta > Trichoptera > Hydropsychidae > Arctopsyche > Arctopsyche grandis. The sequence continues at coordinate 17,403,458 of NC_135355.1, forward strand.
ATCTGCCGAAGTGGACCCCAGCAGGCCAAGAATCAGCAGAAAAAAGCAGGCCAGCCACAGAAGCAGGGGCAGAGATCTTAAAAGATCCATAGTCTCCACGTGCTTTTAGTGATAACACCTCTATGTCATCCACGCCTCCACAGATGGCTCGAACATGAGTTCGTACAGCATCGCAGGAAGTATCCAAGGAGAGCTTCCATACATGAATGTGGATGAGTCTTCTAGCTGCAGTGATACTACTGGAAACAGCCGTCCCAACTTCAAAATTCCGCCGACGTAGTGGTAGTTGCTTATTCGATGGTGTGGCAGCCAAAAGTCCGTATACAGACTTTCCACCGTCCCGAGACAGGGATAAGCGGCGCATATTGACTCTAGGTGCAGAGGGGACAAAAGGAGGATTGGTAGCACCATCAGATTTGCGTCCCTTCCTCTTCCTCTTCTTCTGACTGGAGCCACCGTTCACCGTAGCTGCATTAGCAACAGGGGAAACAGAAAGATGAGGGACATCGCCTCTTGAGGCTGAACTTTGAAGTAACAACTCCAAAGCAGCAAATCTCTTTTCGATACGGTTTATCGCATCGAAAAAAAGATCGCGCCACATGCGACAACAATCGCCCATCACGTAAATGCAACAATACGTATATCGTTCGCAGTACAACGGCGTACACCTTTAGATACGAAATACAATGTTGATACGGACGCTGCGATGTACCAAGAGCTCCTCCTAGCTCCTTGTTGTTATTCCTGGCTTCTATTAGTGGTTCTAAAGTGTAGAGACAGCTGGCGTTAGTAATAACCGAGAGCGCGCACAAACACGTCCACTCACTATAGCCCGGCGAATAATATGTTTTGCTCAGATCAGATGCAAGTTGGGCTCGCGCGTTATCTCGGTAGTTTCACAATTTATATTATATAAGTTTTATAAGCTTTGATAAAACCCATGGGGAATATAAAATGACATGTAAAATCATTTATAATTAGCATCAATTTAAAAAATAATTGTAACCGTTCGAAATCATTAATCCCGAAAACCAAACAATTATAGGGATAAACTCTTTATGTTCATTGAATTCATTTCAAATATTGTTAACTTTTGCATATAAAAGTAAGTACTTCTTTGATTCCGATGCGAGGTGTTCGAGTGATCGGTCATTTTGGATTTCCCAACACCTCAAGTAATATATTTATACATATATTTTTAATGATAAGAACATTTAACCAACGTATGAAATAATTTAATACGATAGTTTGATATAATAGGTATTTCAAGGAGATTTAATCCATAGTTGTGGAAAATTGTGAAAGATTAAATAAAATAAACATTACATAAGTCAGTATATATGTATATTTGAAACAAGGCAAGTCTGAATACATAAATATAGCCAATATATGTGGGTAGTCGTCGTATAGTCAATATATATCTAGGTAGTAAAACATAGGCATACAACAAATTTTTGCTACCCTACTTGCATTTGAAACGATTGATAAAACTGTTGACTTGATAAGTCTGAATATAAATTGTGAAACCACCGAGATTACGCGTGAGCGCAACTTGCATCTGATAGCGGAGTCTGGCGCGGTTTTGTTGCCGAGTGGTTTTTGCTGGCGCGGTTTTGTCGGCGCGCGGTTGTCTGTCACGGTTTTGTCAGCGCGCGGTTATGTCTGTCGCGGTTATGTCTGTCGCGGTTATGTCTGTCGTGGTTATGTCTGTCGTGGTTTTAGCTCTCGCGGAGTTGTCGGCGCCCTTATGTCGGGGCGCTTATTAACCGTGCAGTTTTGAGTGGATACCATTATTTCTGTTTAAGTCATGTATATTTCGTAAATAAAAGTCGAAAATGCGACTTTTCCGATAAATTATATACTGAATTTTTTCTAGCATAACAAAGTAAATCGAATTACAGAATTCAATTGAGATTTTCCGAATGATTTTTTTTCTTTGAACTGACGTTAACGGGCGGAAACTGGGATTTTCTGTACAATTGACACTTCTTTTGATTAAATGTCATTTTTATAGACAGGCGAATGATACCAGAATCAAATACATGTATCTACATATATATATTATTTATTTTTTATCGTAAAACGGCATATAACAAAAAAGTATACATTTCCTATCGTGAACCACCGTTGTAAATTTACATTGTAAATCTCCAATATTATTAGAAATACATATACCCTCTCAATATTCAAATACAGCTTGGAAAGTATGAAAATACATATTTTCAACCGTTAGCTGTTTGTACCTGGGCGTATAATATAAATATATACATCTATTATATTACATACTAGTTGTTTTACCCGACTTCGCTCAGTGTTTGTAATATAAACAGCTTAAACATGGTGAATCTAATATTAAATATTAATTTGTTTTTTTTTTAATTTATTTGAATCGAAAAAAATATAATATTCAACCAATTGCATCGTAGCTATAGAAACTTTGTTTTGTTTATGAAGTTCCCAACCAAAGATACTTACATACATGCATATATGTATACATACTTACATACTTACATACAAAGTCTCTTTCGAAATTATATATTAGATTAATGTATTATATTACATATTTTAACGATGTAATTTGATGCTATAATAAAAATTCAAAGTTCAAACGTATAGCATTACCGTATTTTTTTTTTCATAAAGAATGTGCAAAATTTTAATTAAATTTACTCTTACCTATGTACGTATTATTTAATACATCTAACAATCAAATTGGAATGGGATGAAACAACCGATATCTTTTTAATTGCTTAAATTTCGAATCCCTGAATTTATTACATGAAATTTGGTAGATGTTTTTGCAGATGAAGGACAGTTTAAGGGATGTGGGTGGGTGAGGTGGTCTTCTTTGCTGTCGGACATCGTTTATCATCAAAATCCTGTTACAGACGCGTCACATTTACTGTGATTGATATGTACATATATCAAGAAGAGTAAAAGCACAAATTTGGTCTTTAATTAAGTTGATGATGTTGTAACATTCAAAATTAATGATATGCAGAGTGAAAAATACATAGTCCTAATGATGAATTTTTGTATTGAAAAAATAAACAATATATGATTGAAATCAAAATCTTCAATGAGAATCACATTTCTATCTAAAAAATTCATCGAATATATAATTTCGAAAGAGACTTTGTATGTAAGTATGTTGGTTTGTTTGGTTAAATCCGTGACGTTCAATTTAATAAAAAAAATAAATTTAATCAAATGTTTACTATTAGATTGGCCATGTTTAAGCGGTTTATATAACAAATACCGAGCGAGGCCGGATAAAAATGGTAGTTATAAATATAAATACGGTAATGTGTGTGTGTGTGTCCTAACGATAGACGAACATAATGAATCGATAAAAAGCCTAAACTTTGTATAAATTCATTCGTCGAGACTTGCGACGGTGTTGAACCTGTGAACTCGAACACAAATATCCTCTTATAGGTAAATCTGAGTTTGGTGAGCTAACCGTTTACGCTATCGTCCAATTTTGATATCGTCCTTTTTTTAAACATGAATTGAAATTTTTTCCTTCTCGCCATATAAAAATACGTAATTATAATAATTTTATTTAGCGAGGTTTTGAACCAATATTTTTGGTTTTCATTTTAAACAATTAAATATATATTTTTAATTGAAATGAATTTATATTTAACGATATTTGAAAAAAAAGACCGTTTTTTCAGACCGTGGGATCGAACCTTTGTACAACCCGCGTGACAGTTACGCAGACGACCGACAAAGGAGGTGTTCTAAATTTAATATATATATGTAATTTATAATATTCAAGGTCAATGACCGGGGTTTTTTTTACATAATTGTGGGTATTGGGTTTTTTAAATTAAACAAACATTTTTGCTTACATCACGCGATTTAAAAATACGTACTTTTCATATTATCCGATTGCTATTCGGATTTCGATTTTGAATTTTATAATTTTATTATTTTTTTTATTGCATAATTTAATTGACACAATCGATTTCTGTTTCAGATCCGATTCCGATTAATTATTACTATTCATATGGTAACTATATTTTAAATCATTTATCAATCCGAAAGCACCCGTTGAAATTTCAACGGGCATAAAACTAGTAATAAATAATTGTACTCAATTTCACTTAAAATTGATATGAGTATTAATATAAATGAATGAATTAAACTGAGGTGAATTTAGCTAAACAAAATAGAAAATCGGCTAAAATTGATTTATGCAATATTTTCTATGGTAAGTCCCTATTAAAGAATCACAATGGATCTTAATCTAGAGTATGTATGTACATACATACGTACAGATATCTGAATATGTTAACATATGGATTACATATGTATACATAAATAAAAATCAATGTATGTCTGTCTGTCTGTCACGTATGCGTTCCTATACCATTCATCGTACTTCACTGAAACTTACATTAGTTATTGTGTGCATGCCCGCGATGTTTTCTGTAAAAAAATCGCCCAAAAATAGGAACGGGAACGGGAAAACAGGAATGAGTGGCATTGCAACCCAATAATTTCAAATGTGTTCACGTCGCGACCTGCGTTGTTAGGGTACAATAAACAAACAATTGAATAATTTAAAAAAATAAACAATATGCCTGCGTTTTTCCGAAACATTATAATTACTGTAATTGAATTTCATTATTATTAAGTATTAATTTGAAACTGAAACATTCACTTATCGAAACAAATCGAGAAATGGGATCAGGAACAGGAGTGGGAATTGCATGGTTTATTGCGGCATTTTATAAAAACCGTGCAAAAACCATGGCAAAGCCTGCACTTGGCAAAGAAGATGGATTGCAAAATTGGCAAAGAAGATGAACGCAAAAAAGATTTTTTTTGTTACAACAAATATTAAAACTCGTCAAAATAATACAAATTTGACTAGAAGCAACCTTTCCATTAACTCCACACCTACATGTTTGAGGTTATTAATTCTTAATGATGACGTTGATTGACCGACAAGAGAGCCGCTTGGAATCGTTTCAATATTAATATCGTATCGAATTTCGGCTAAATTAATTATAAATCTAATATCTACATACAACACAGAGTCACTGGTGCCTCACCTTCCTTCGTGAGATTATTAAGAATTTACCTAGGAGTTTTTGTGGCAAATGACCTTAAACTTCTAATTGCTAAACCTTGAATTTAGATATTCGGAACTTATTTTAATATCCTTATTACAATTATTCTCTATCTTATTGTAATACCTATAATTATCCTTATTGAAAATATCCCATGAAATTATATATTAATAACCTTATTGAAAATGAAATTTCAAATATGGGTTATTAAGCTAAAAATAGATTTTACTATTCGTCGACACGATGCCTTAAAATACAAAAATAATTTAAATTAGTCAACTCAACACAACTCCACTTTCGTCAAAAAATAAGGTTGGAAGCGAGCTGAAAATTATTCACTTTTTTATTAGTGAGAAATTGAAAAAGTTTGACAGTGTTTTAAGCGTTTTCCATACAAAATACATACATACATATGTTCATATGTATGTCATTGAAAATGAAAATGTAAAAATAAAATTCACACATATGTATGTACATATGTACATATATCTATATACATATATGTGAAAGACGAAAATTAGACCAAAAGTTTCGCAGTTTTTAACAAAAAAAAACTTAATAATTATTATTAACTTGAAGGCATTTTAATTTTTTGCTTTATATACATACTCGTATGTATGTATGAAGGTACATATGTACATACATGTATGTGCATACATTCAAATGTTTTTCTTGCTGACTAATTAATAGTCATCAATAGTTTCGTCGTTTCGTTACAATCATTCGCGTATCTTCGGCTTTCATCGATAATCGACTTTCATTCGAATCGATTTCCGATTTCTTATGATCAACCATCAACCAGTATGGGGAACAATTTTTTTTTTTCATATTTTTCATTTTTTTCAAATTTTTAATATTTTTCATTTTTTCCATTTTTTTCATTTTATGCATTATTTTCATTTTTTTTAAATTTTTAATATTTTTCATTTTTTCCATTTTTTTCATATTTTTCATATTTTTCATTATTTTCATAATTTTCATTTTTTTGTGCCGAAGGCATCGACGGCGCTGGGGGCGCCGGAGGCGTCGGCGGCGCTGGGGGTGAAGGCCCCGGGATGCCGGAGGCACCAAGGACGCTGGGGGCGCCGGGGGCGCAGGGGGCGACGGTGGCGCCGGTGGCGAAGGCCCCGGGGACGCCGGAATTTGGAAGTCGCCAAATCTTCATGGAAACCCACCACTTGAATAGTTGATAATTTCACCATATTCTACAAATTTATTTTCTGGTATCTTCAGCAATTTCATGGTTGAAAAGTGGTCTACCCGTTTAATAAAAAAATGGTGAAGAAACAGTCGTAGTTTTAACTTAAATCCATTCAAACTTTTCACCATATCATGGACATATACATTTCCCCTTGGAACACTAGGTGGAAAGTATTTAAATGTGTCACGATGTCCAAAGTAAATGCAAAATCATACAGCCATTAATTATCAGTTAATTCGGGAAAGTCGACAATATTTTTCATTTTTAAAAATAGAACGATTTCTTCTCTTATATCCCATACTTGACTAAGTATTTTTCCTAGGCTAAGCCATCGAATATGATAAATAATATCTGTGAACTCAGATTCAATATCTTGAAGAAAAGCAATGAATTGTCTGTGTTTCACGCCACTCGATCGTATTAAATTTACAAGTTTAATAATATAAGATGTCACATGTTCCACTTTTAACACATTTTTGTACAATACTTGTTGATGTTTAATATAATGAATTATAATTAAATTGTAATCAGGACAATTTTCGCAAATTTTATCCTGGATTTTCTTTAATGGTCAAACTTGTTGCTCCGTCAGTTGTAATGCTTACCAATTTGTTCCATTGTAAATTATATTTTTTTAAGCAATTAAATATGTGATCGATTCTAATATTGATGATAATTGCTCATTAAAGTTTGTAGTCTAGTTTGGCCCAAATTCGAATTGTATCTTATGTCAGAAACGATAAAACATTTAACAAATCGACAAAATAATTTTTAGATCAGAAAAAAGTAAACTTTTTTTGAATATTGCTCGCGGGCCGCACCAAAATACTCGGCGGGCCGCGGTTTACCCAGGCCTGGTTTAAAAGAATCACGTTTTGTTAACAACATGCGGAAGAAATAACTTGGATCAAGTTGCAAATTACGAAGTTATGATTATAGCTTTTTACAAATAAACTGATACCATCATATTCGGGTAGCCTTTTACACATTTTATATGTAATATACAATAACATGTAAAATCATTTATAATTAGCATCAATTTAAAAAATAATTGTTACTGTACGAAATCCTTAATCCCGAAAACCAAACAATAATAGGGATAGACTCTTTATGTTCATTGAATTCGTTTCAAATATTGTTAACTTTTGCATGTAAAATTATTTAATTCTTTAATTTCGATGCGAGGTGTTCGATTGATCGGTCGTTATTGGAATTCCCAAGACCTCATGTAGTACATATATGTAGTGTTGGAATTGAACGAAAGACTGGTGTATGGGCTATGGCTGAGAAAGGGTATGTTACGACCGATTGTAGGGAGGGGATGGAAAGTGGCAGAGGGCGCGAAAGCGACCGCTATTTTACAGTTAGTAGAAGTTAACCTTCCACTGGGGGCGGTCGGTCGCTAAACCACCACGTGATGTCGTTTTAATAAACAACATGACTGAAAACGCACGTGTTTGATCTTCATTCCCACCGCCATATTCCCACCGTGGTCCTGAACAGCGTCAACTATTCAGGAAATTCACCCACATATATATTTATATGTACACATATTTTAAATGCTAAGAAGATGGCTTAAAATTTTTAATCAACCTGTGAAATAATTTAATAAGATAGTTTGATTAAATAAGTATTTCAAGGATATCCAATGAAGATGTAATCCATAGTTGTGGAAAATTGTGAAAGATTAAATAAAATAAACATTACACAAGTATATATTATATGTATATTTGAAACAAGGCAAGTCTAAATACATAAATATAGCCAATACATGTAGGTAGTAAAACATAGTCATACAACAAATTTCTGCTACTCTACTTGCAATTGAATCGATTGATAAAACTGTTGACTTGATAAGTCTGAATAGAATATATATTGTGAAACTACCGAGATATCGCGTGAGCGCAACTTGCATCTTGCATCTTGCGGATTCTGGCGTGGTTTTTGCTGGGGCGGTTTTGTCAGCGCGCGGTTATGTCACCACGCGGCTATGTCTGTCGCGGTTTTGTCGCGGCGCGGTAACGTCGGGGTGCTTATGTCGGGGCGCTTATTGACCGCGCGGAAAATTTGGGGTACCGTAAAGTATATAGGTAAAGTATATAGGTGAAGTATATAGGTAAAGTATTTAGATAAAGTATATAGTAGGTAAGTATGTACATATTAAACATAAAATTATATATAAATTGTATAGGCTCATTTTATCTGGTTGGAATTTAAATTAAAAATCTCGAATAAAACAAAGAAAAGTTTGTCGGTCGTTTGTGCCAGAGAAGCGTGAAAATTCTTGGGATTTAGATGCGTAAATTAAAAACAGAAATGATGCATAATTTAAGAGTTGTATTGTACTGTTTGTTCTCAAGTAACAGGAAGGAGGAAGAGTTTGACTCGCAATTCTGAGTCTTCATTAATTTTATTTGTTTTATCATTTTCATGTAAATTGTCAATTGTCATGCAAATTGCTGTCGCTACACATTAATTAAACATTTTACTTCTATCGCTACAAAATCTAATGACTCTTGTATACTAAATTCACTTTTGAGGCTAATGAGTATGAAAAATTATCTTAAATTGTGGTTTTCATCAATTGAGGTAATATTATTCTCGTAAAATCGTACTAATAAATTAAGCGGTCTTTGAAGTTCAAACATTTGTACAGCTTTCATCTTTCTGCCATTCGCTTTTTTAATTTTTTTTTTTGCCTTCTACGTTTTGTTCCGGTTTTAGAGCTTTATCCATTGTGCCGAAGATAAATTTACCCATTTCAGTGCGAAAATTGAGATGCCTGTCTAGGGAACCGTGATTTTAGACGCTCGAATGATCGTGTTTTTACAGATAGAAAAGACATTCATTTCTTTAGAAACGACGTGGTATTTATTTTGCATAAACACAAACGCAAAAAAGTATCTAAAAGATCCAAATAACATACGAGTACGAGGATATACGTATACATGTATATGTAGGTATGTACATACATATGTAAGACCAGTGGCGGCTCGTCCATACGCACTGCGGTACTGCAGCACCCCCAAGGAAATTGAGAAAAATTTAATATTATTATATAGATAAGTGTATGTATATTATATAAAAATATCAATACTATTTAAGCGTGTATTAAGCTCGCCCGCACACCTATAGATCCAATAATGATCATACATCGCGGTACTAATATCAGAAAGTGAGGCATCGTTCATGATTTTGTGCAGTACGGTTTTCGATGGAATTGCTCGAGTGGGCGAAGGAGGGGCGCGGGGGCAGCTAGAAGCTTGGTCCGTACTGCACTCCCAACAGTGCAACACACATTTCTTGTTGCGTTCGTGTGCGCGCCGCACCGCGCGCACACACTGCCGCATCTAGTAATATCGATGCATTTTCAATTAAAGAAAACTTAAAAAGATTTACTAATGTCATTATACAAATACGAGAAAAAATAGAAGCCAAAAATATGTGATGCATATATTATCGCACATATTATAGAAGCCAAAAATATGTGCGATGTTATTATTGAGGATATAAAAGAAAGATATACTTTTTCTAATCAATTAAAGCTGTGAAATTATTTAATAAAGAAAATTTTGAAAAGTACTGAAAGAAAATGCCAATGAAAGATTTACTACTAACCGTTGAATCATATCCAATGCTAATAAAGAAAAACTTCAAACTGAATTAGAAGTGTTTTACTCAAGGAAAGAAATGCATAGTATTAACGATTTATTAATATTTTTAAAACTTATTTTTGCAATCAATTTATGCAAAGTTCGTGTGGAAATAGCAAAACTTATTCAAATTCTGCTTACAACTTCAACTACCACTGAGCCAGAAAGGTGTTTTTCATCAATAAATAGAATAAAGACATACATATACGAGTATAAGAAACACAATGGTTCAGGAAAGATTGACGGCTTTGTCTATGCTGTCAATTGAAAAAAAATGATTATGGACAGTAAACAATTTAACGAAAAGGTGATAGATCTTTTTTCAAGGAAAAAAGACAGAAGAATCAATTTTATAATGAAATAAAATACATATGTGTAATGTTTAATTTTGATAATATTGATGTAACCAGTAGAATATAATCCTAATAAACAAACGCACCCCCAGATATCTTAATCACGAGCCGCCACTGTGTAAGACACGAAGCGGTACACGATATTTTCCTTTATTTCATGCATGTCGGTTTTGAAGATTACTTCCAATGTATGATTCCAATAATATAATTTCATATATTATTTCCATATCTTATGTACATATGTATAAAGGTACCGTTAGTTGTTTAAATTTTCATGTTATATATTTTTAAAAACGTACCACTTGAAATGAGCATCCCGTGCAAAGAAAAGCGCAACTGGCATCTACTTTACATTGTTCAACGAAAATTTACATTGTTCATGTTTGATACATTGTCTATTAAAAATATCACGTGTGATGCTAGTGTTGCTTTTCGCTTTGCGTGGAGTGTATGTATGTATAATACATACATACATATGTACATATGCAGTGGTGTCACCCTAATGGTTTCCATGGGTTTCCGGAAACCCGTTGTTAAAAATCAAAAGTTTTCAGAAACCCCTTATTTAATTTAAGAATTCATATAATTTTTGTCAAAAACTTTCATGTAATAGTTAGTACCTTGGATGAAAAAAAATGTATATATCTACATATGTATATGTTTTCAAAATAATTTTATTGAAAAAAAAATTGGAAACTCGTTTATCCAAAATTGGGGTGACACCATTGTACATACATATGCCAAAAGAACGAATACGAATCTATGTTGATACAAATTTATGACATTATATCCCTATAAAATTGAAACGAGATCAGGGACAGAGGGTGAAATAGTTTCATATAAAACTTTATATACTCGAGTACCTGTCAAAAGCAAAAAGCAAACCATATATGTATATACATACATATCCATATGTACATATGTGTCTAATAATTAGAGGTAGGACCGGAAGCGCGTCGTCTATTGTTCCATTATTGTAAATGCTTTGTAAAAAAAGTTCGGCAAACCTTTAACAATGGATTTACATGTGAACAATGAACAGCGCACTCTGGGTCCGCTCTTTAGTAATAATTAATACATGGACACGAATAGCTTTAAAAATACTTAAAATGAAAAATAAACATACTATATGTATGTTTTACATGTACATACATATGTATGTATATAAAAAAAATAGTTATTGAGCGATTGGTATTTTGAATTATTAGTTATTGAACGATATAAAAGTATTTTGAGCCATTTTTCAGTTTGTTATGATATTTTCGAAATCATTGGTATTCTCTTTCAAACTGATGATATTTTTTCATAATCATATTATATTTGGAAAACATTGTCCTTTTTGGTAGCGAAGTTGCATTTTTTTTTATTAAAATTATTTTGGTAACAAATTAGATGCAATTTAATAATCATAGCATTATATATGTATACCATTATAGATCACATTTTAACTGTCTTAACATTTAAGATTTTTGTAGTCAAAAATGAATATCCGCACGCTTAATTAAGACTTCCATACTTAATTCAAAATTAATATTATGTAAATTAAAGCTTTTAAATAACAACCAATTGGTAAGTATCATAATATAACAGAATATGTGGAACACACAAATAAAAATATCTTCAATAGATTTTATTTGAGTATTATCAAAGATATTGAAAAACTATTGAAATACATACATACATATATACATGTTTGTCTTTATTTATATTTGAACCACAATATATATATACGTATGTATATATATATATATATATATATATATATATATATATATATATATATATATATATAAACATATATTCGAATATTATATATTGTGGTTGAGATTTACTTGATGGTTTATATGTATTTTGCCCTAATATATTTTAAAGGAGTTTCGTTTAATCAAATGAAGTAAGTAAAACGGAAAGGAATGATTTTTACCTGGTCGAGGGTCATGTGTTTAAAATAAAATGACATGTAAAAAACAAAACGTACCTATTACTAAAATTTATATAAAACTAGCTGAACCCTGAAATTTATATAAAACTAGCGTTATTGTGGCATGCGTTGCAATGCCACAATAACGCATGCAATTCCCGTTCCCATTTGTCGGAAAAACGAAAACATTTGAAATTATTCAATTATGTTTATTTTACCCTAAAAACATTTGAAATTATTGCGTTGCAATGCCACTCGTTCCCGTTTTTCCCGTTCCCGTTCCTGTGTTTGGCCGATTTTCACAGTAAGCTTCCCGGACATGCATACAATAAATCCTGAAAGTTTTATCATTCCATCGTACAATAAGGCATGCAATTCCCGTTCCCGTTTCCGTTTCTCGATGCGTTTCGATAAGTGATTGTTTCAGTTTCAAATTAATACTTAATAATCAAATTAAATTATATTAAAGTATAGGAACGCATACGTGACAGACAGACAAATATTGATTTATATAGATATGTAGAAATGTTACGTAATGTCAGGTTGGTATGTGTGGTACGTAATGTATTTGTACGTTGGCAATGCGTGCGTGCAAGTTGGTTACCAACGTAAACATTTCCTTAACTACACACTGGCGCTTCATACTTTCGCAGCGATAAAATCGTAATTACGAATATTATTATTATGTGTTTTGTTTTATTAAATGTATCTATGTGATCTTAACGGATAGATAGATTAGAACCGCTTAAACGATCAATACTGCCTTTGGCTCATGTATAATATTTAATTATATCAACTTACATGTATTTCATTATACATAAATTGCCTATATCTGATAATAAAGAGTACAGTCTACGAGCCCTGAAGGAAAATTGGTTTCAAATATAAAAATAATCCAGAATCATTAATAATAATTAAATATAAATTATGTAAAAAATTGCTATGATATTCAGTTATATGTATGTATGTAAGATATCCAACCCTCACTATGTTTGTGTTGCATTTTTGAATCAATTTGAATGAAATGTTACATTACATATCATAGAGCTTATGTATATTAATATGGACTTAAAAAGTTCTCAGTGGCTAAATGCCGTCATCAATTATTAGCCTAGGTAAATAATCCAGTTAGTGAGTTTCCGGGTTATTTTCGACCTCGCACGTATACACATACGTACTAACATGTGTCCTTGTTTACTTCAAAACTTTGAGCAAATTATGTGCTTTGTCTTTTGGAAAGACACCCTTCTAAGTGAATTTTCCAACCCCTTCCCAATTTTCCCCAAGGTTGCCCGTAGTGAATATTTTCTATGTAGCGAATATATAATATAATGTATAAAATGTACACAAACATATTTTTAGATTCATTGTGTGCCTATACATACATACATATGTATGTATATTTTTATTTTATACATAAATTATTTCGTTTTATCTTTAATTGAAATTATCTTTTGCTACGTTTGGTAGTAAGTTTATTAATTAAACTTTGAAATAAATGTCCTTCTTAACGAGACGTTCTTCCAAAACGTTCTTCGAATATAAAATTTATAATATATTTATTCCATACACATTTATTGGATGTCATTAAAAGTTTTGAATATTTCAAGATATTAATAATATAAATAAGTATATTTATATATATATATATATATATATATATATATATATATATATATATATATATATATATATATATATATATAAATATATATATATATATATATATTTATATATATATATATATATATATATATATATATATATATATATGAGTTCGGTCTTTCGTGTCATGCGGGGAAGACGTGCTTCTGCGTTCTTCCCGCTATTACTCGCTTAAACCCGGCTATTGCACGAAATTTAATCTAAAAACTTAACCATCTAATCACTTATTTTACTAATTGCATCCTAGTATAATTTAAGTGTAAAAATAAACAGCAAATCGGTCGTAAAAAGCGGTTTTATATCAGTTATTTCGAAAAATTTTGTGCTAATTTTTGTGTCAAATCTGAGCAAAAGAATATACGAACGAGATACATCTCCTTACCTGAATACAAAAAAAGGGTCCTTCGTCAGTCAAGTCGGTCCCACAGAAGCAATAAATCTTCCACATAATTGCTTCCAGCCAAAAATCTTTAACGAACTTTACTTAATAGAATAATAGCAAACAGAAACGGTGTTTCCCAACTGTCTATCAGTTCTTTTTCATATTTAAATTATATTAAAGTAATTCGTGTAATTTTATATTCTTTACTAAAGTTATTATTAAAATATTAAATTGCAAACCGCACTCACATATATAAATCCGTTGTCTCCAAAGAGGCGTCTCACGATAAAGATCTGTAAAAAAGTAGTATAACAATTGCTAATCTATTATTATCATAACTAACTACTTTCACTTACAAAGTAACCCTGTTAAATGGCATGTAATAACTCATAAGTGATCCAAGTGATACCTAGGATGACTATCTGTCAAAGCTGACCACAGAGAAGAGTCTATGGCGGTAAGAACTCACTCCTTGAATGGAAATCTCTCTCAAGTACCGCCTTTTTCTCAACACATCTTGGATAAATGCGAGAAAAATAATATCCAAACCTCCAACAAGGTAAGAGTGACGATGGATGATAGCTTAGCTAATAGAAACCTGTATTTAGCCACGTACAATGTAAGAACGTTATCGAGTGAAGGAAGTGTGCTTGCATTATAGAATGAATTAGAAAATATCAAATGGGATATAGTAGGACTTAGTGAAGTAAGACGAAAACAGCAAAACCAAATAATCCTAAAAAGTGGTAACTGTCTCTACTGGAGAGGGCTACCAAATGGTAGAATAGGAGGAGTAGGGTTTCTTATCAATAAGAGAATAGAAAGAAATATTATAGAAATAAGCGACATATCGGAACGTATATGCTATATAGTATTAAGAATCTCGAGCAGGTACACTTGTCAAATCTTCCAAGTGTACGCCCCCACATCTAGCCACCCAGACGAGGAAATAGAAGACTTCTACGAAAAAATACAGGACGCATACGATAATAGCCGTCACCACTTTAAAATAATCATGGGCGACTTTAACGCAAAAATAGGACAAAAGGCAAATACAGAAAGAGCAGTAGGCAATTTTGGTACCGGCCAAAGAAACGACAGAGGCGATCGCTTCATAGAATTCGCAGAACACAACAGGCTCTTTATCACTAATTCATTTTTCAGGAAAAACACCAACAATAAGTGGACTTGGGAGAGTCCTAAAGGAGACAGAAACGAGATCGATTTCATCCTAACAAATGCCCTGCACTCCGTTAAAGACGTTAGTGTTTTAAGTAAAGAAGATATAGGTAGCGATCACAGATTAGTCCGTGCCAAGATGGCCATTAATATAAATTGCGAACGTAGGAAATTAATAAAAGGATGCAGTAACTCTCCAGATTTCGCTCAACTAAGGTCTAGGAAAAAGGAATTCGAACTCGAACTTGGAAATCGATACGGGAAATTAAACCCAGAAGCAGACATCGAGGAATTGAACACTGTAATTAGTTCGGTTCTAACCTCAACAGGTAAGAAATTAGGTGGATTCAGGAAACAGATTAAATTAAGCAAAATTTCAGCGGAAACAAAAAACCTAATTAAGCATAAAAGGAATTTAGATAGGGATAATAATAAGCAAGAATACAATCTAGTAAATAAGGAAATTAAAAAGAGAATAGTCAGGGATGTCAGGGATTTTAACAGCAAGCTAATAGAAAATACCATTAAGAATAACCGTAGGCTGAAAAAGTGCAAACAGGATCTTTTCTTAGGCAAAAACCAAATGATCGCAATCAGATCAGAGAGCGGAGTAATAATTAGGAATAGAGAAGAAATCATAGACAGAGTTTACACGTTCTATGCAAAACTATACGAGAACGACAACGGCCAATTCCCCGCTCTGGAATCGACACACGGCCAAAGGGTTCCTGCAGTATTGCCTAGCGAAGTAGAGGCCGCGCTAAAAACTGCAAAGAACGGAAAAAACCCCAGGGGAAGATAATATTCCCATTGACTTACTAAAATGTGGCGGCCCCCCCCTAATTAATATCTTAGCTAGGCTTTTCAGCAAATGCATCCAGAACCAAGCTATACCAGAAGGATGGAATAACGCAACTATCATTTTAATACACAAAAAAGGCGACAAAAGCGATATCAAGAACTACCGACCCATTAGTCTACTTTCAGCGGTCTACAAGCTCTTCACGAAGGTTATTACAGAAAGGCTGAAGAATATCCTCGACGAGAACCAACCTATAGAGCAGGCAGGGTTTAGGGCAAATTTCAGCACAATGGACCACCTCCAAGTAGTTGGCGAACTAATCGAGCGCGCCAACGAATATCAACGGCCATTGTGCCTAGGTTTCGTCGATTATGAGAAAGCCTTCGATACAGTTAGTCATAATGCAGTACTTAACGCTCTAAAAACACAGGGAGTGCCGGAACCCTATGTGGGACTGTTAGCTGCAATATATAAGAATGCCACAGCTTCGGTTAAAATTTTTTCAGGTACAGATAGATTTAGCATAGGAAAAGGAGTAAGACAAGGAGATACAATCTCGCCCAAGTTATTCAATGCGGTGCTTGAGGGAGTTTTCAGGAAATTGGATTGGGATACAGCCGGAGCAAGCATCAACGGTCGCTTCTTGAGTCACCTTCGGTTCGCAGACGATATAGTTTTAATAGCTCGTGATTCAGCTGACCTACTTAACAGAATAACACAGCTGGACAGGGAAAGTAGAAAAGTAGGATTAAAAATTAACGTAGATAAGACCAAACTAATGTTCAATAGGTATTGCATGCCTGATAGCATCCCATTAGATGATAAACCAGTAGAAGTAGTAAATAATTATTTATATTTAGGTCAAATAATTGACATGTCTGGTAATAAAGATGAAGAGATAAAGAGACGTATGAAATTAGGGTGGAGTGCATTTGGACGGATGAATGCTGTTTTTAAATCAAAAATGCCACTCTGCCTGAAGAAAAGGATCTTTGATCAATGCGTTTTGCCAGTGATGACGTATGGATGTGAAACTTGGACACTGAACGCCAAGATGCAAAATAAAATCCAATGCACTCAAAGAAGTATGGAACGCTGTATGCTTGGCATAACGAGGAAAGACAGGAAGCGGAACACGTGGGTGAGAAATATGACAAGGGTAGTGGACATAGTGGATAGAGTGAAGAGATTGAAATGGCAATGGGCGGGTCACGTAGCTAGGAGGATGGACGAAAGGTGGACAAAAGAAGTGCTTGAATGGTACCCGAGAGAAGGCAAAAGAGTAAAAGGAAGACCGCAAGGAAGATGGGTGAACGAAATTAGGAAAATGTGCGGGGTGAGATGGATGAGTGTTGCGCAAAGCAGAGACGGGTGGAAGCGTGTTGGAGAGGCCTTCATCCAGCAGTGGATGGCGAGTGGCTGTAAATGATGATGATGATGATATATATATATATATATATATATATATATATATATATATATATATATATATATATATATATATATATATATATATATATATATATATATATATATATATAAAAATATATATATATATATAAATATAAATCTCAGGCACCGGATTCTGGTATACATATAATTTCGAAAGAGACTTACTATAGTATATGTTTGTTTGTTCGTGACAGTCAATTTAATAAAAAAAGCAAATGAGTATTCAAATAAATTTATATAAAATAGAACTATTCAAATAAATTTAATAAAATGTTTACTATTAGATTAGTCATGTCAAAACGGTTTATATTACTAATACCGAGCGAAGCCGGGTAAAACCACTAGTATTATATAGTATAGTATAAGGATTCAGTCTTTTTGCTCAGAACATTAAAATTATAAAAATAAAGAAATAATGATTGGGATGTTGACTGAATTTTCATGATCCTAATCAACGTTTTAAAAATATTTACAATCTCTGGAACGTGACAGTTCATATTTACAAATATTATATACAATACACATAAATAAAATATATCTTCTATTTATTTATACAGCGATATTCAAAAAGTTATGATTGGAAAAACTTTTCGTGTTGTAATTTTCGTTTTGTCCCTTGTTCAATATTTACGTAAATTTTGGGAAAATGAACTTTCATACAAGCTAAGAAAATATAAATATTAACAAAATTTAATTTTAGAATTTCACAATTTTTTGTCATTACCATGTTTATTGTGTTTTAGTTTAAAACTATTTAGTTCAAAGAGTACTTTGAATTACATATACGTAATATATGTAACAACGAATTGATCACTCACTGTATTGACGTGCTTGGTGACCTCATGAGATTGATTCCAGCTTTTTTTCTTTCAAATTCTTTAGATATTACAATTTGAAAGAAAAAAATCTATATCTATTAAAGAAATTATTTTAATATGGAATTTATGCTTAAAAAATATACGTAAAAATAATGGCAATTTAGGATTTCCCACATGGACCTAGCAGAAATGACCTTTGATTTTAAACAATGTCCAGTGCTTCCAAGCAATCGATTTATCAAAACAAAATTTTCAAAAAATTGGGGTTTTTCATGTATTCTTTTTTAATAGCTAAAATTAAATAATTAACCGGAAGTGGAATTTTTTCATCTTAGAAAAGTCAAAAATGTTGTGACCACGACTCTTTCCACACCCCTGAACGTATCAAGCTGAAAATGTATTGGTCAATGTATCGTATTTGTATTCTTTAAAGCTGATAAGGTTTTGGTCAGAATTTGTAAACCGGAATTTTTTTTAAAACAATATTTCATCATTTTATTTTAACCGCTTAAAATATTTTTAGTATCTTGATATTTAATGTTTATAATAATTATAGTGATTTTATGTAATAAAAATATTTCAAACAAAATCTGACAACCGGAAGTAGAACTTTTGCCTTGTGTAAGTTTCCCTACATTTGCGCTCAATTTGCATCGAAAATGCTCTCATAGCCGGTATGTGTGAACGTGTATGTATGTTTAATTATCGAATTTTATTTTGTGACCTTCTTATATTCCTGAAATACATAGATAAAGTCATTGGTTGGTCACATCCGAGTTTTTATTTTACTTTATCTATGTACGTAGTAATTTTTTATATGACATTCCCTTGATACGACGCAAGTTTTCCACTTGGTCCATTGTGGGAAATTTCGCTCCTCAATAACATTTATTTATTGAGAACAAATTCTTTTAAATTCAAGGAAAAATAAAAGATTATTATTTATTATGACATCACGGGAATCGACTAACAATGTAATTTAACAAGCCCTTCCGATAAATGGTTACTACGTATTTAATTAAATCTAACAAAAGCAAATCTCAGCTTTTAATTTAATTAAAAGCGACATTTGCATGCAATTGAATAAATATTATTTTCATTTAATTGAAACTCCGTGAATTAGTATAATAAAAATGAAGTATAATAAAACAACTTGATTATAAACAAGCATTATAAAATATAATAATTCAATAAATAGACAAAAAAATTAAATGGTTAATGTATAAAATTATGTACATACATACATACATTGTATGTATCTCTTCTTCTTTCTCGCTTCCTGAATATGGAGTGTCTCTGAGAATGCTACCTCTTTGAGAATTCTTGGAGATGTTCGTGCGTATGCGCAGCATCCGTCTCGAGCACCACATTTCGTAATCATCTATGTAGAATGTCCCTTTCTCTCTTTTATTGCTTGTATATATGTAGATACATATGTATGCATGTTACACAGTTATTATAATATAGTATTATACATCTTTTTGAAGTATGAGCAGGCCAAAATACTATGTACTGATGCAAAATGTCATGTTTTACGTCAAAATAGGTCATTTTGACCTCTTTACATTTCATAAAATTAGTAAATGTTCTCGGTATTTTTGTGTTCAGATTAAAGGTAATATACGTATATACGCAAGGTAGCTCTAAATATTATTATTTCCAAAATAATGACGGAAACTTCAAAATTGATAAAAATATTAAATTCTTTGAAAATAATACCACATTTTGTCAATAGCAGACGTGATACAGTGAATCTTTTCAAACTCAAGGTCATTCCGAATTCGAAAATTTTCTGTTTTCGATGTACGCCAATGTATTTACATATATAATACATATGTTCTCTTCTATTGTTTTTATTATTAACAATTTAATTCATTTGTGAGATAATTATTTCTGCAAATAAATTAAAAATAAAATTATTTATACAAAGATGTCCGTATATTAGAATAATGTATCGTTTTAATTGACTTGTATTATCCGCTTCTATAGAAAGTATGTATGTATATTTTCATTCTTGCGATAAAAGCCTCCGTAAAAAAATAGTGTAAATCAAGGAGAATGTCATTGTTGAACGCTTTTTGCTCGTTTATTATCGCGTACACGTACAACAACGTAAATCCCATCTCATATTAATGTACGGAGATTTGGAGACCCTTGTGAAACGTGGCTATGACCCAAACGACCCTAAAAACATAACTTGCTAATAATTTCAAAGTAGGTTGCTTATACATATAAAGCGCGAGTATACTCTATTGTTCGCCACTTGTTGGATTACGTGAACGGAATTGTTGACATTTCATTTCATTTTTTCTATATAAAATTTTAATACTTTTTGTGAAAGTTGCTCATCCTAAAATTGCTATAATGGTTGCCTCCATTGAAGTATACATAGAAATAAGGCCAAAAGCTACTAGCACTTAAATATTCTTAGCCCAAATATTTTTGATTCAAACAATTACAGAGGTTCAAATCATTACCCAAAAATTTCCGTTCAAATTGTACATTAGGAATATGGTATGTATGTATGTATGTACACTTAAACAGCGAATTTTGGAATTTGGAAACACCTCTGGTTGTAAAAGTTGTTGTTTATCATGAAAAATCCGTAAAAAATAATTAGAAAATTCTAAAAAAAAGTATCGTCAGCTCGTTTAAGTTTGTGAAAATCGATAATTTTACCAATTTTTGAAGGTTTTTTTTTATTCACCTCATAATATATGTACATGTGTATATGGAATAATTTCACTTTGTAGTGTCAATGAAACTTTGTAGTGTCAATACCGGGATTACAGTGCTGACAGAAATTGATTTAAAAATATTATTTTTACTATAAGCTGTACACATCACATTTATCACATTAGCTTACTTGTTTGCGATTCAGGTACGTAAAAATTTTTATAACGATACATACAACTAATCATACTAAGGTACAGCTTCTCCGCTCCGATAAGTAAAAACTATGATTTTTTGTTGCTCGGTGTTATTGTAATTAGAAAATATATGTATTATTCAAAAATAAGTTTTCGATTAAAAATGATAATTGCATTTGTAGTCATTATTTTGGTTTACTGATTCAGTTTACGATCCCACAGAAAGCCCCCTCGGTACTACTTGGGGGCGCAACCTGAAGTTTTAGGAACCCGTGTGTGTACTGAGGCTTGTATTTACATTTGTAAATACAAGCTTTAACTTTAAATGCTTTTAGTTGGTTATTATGATAAATGGTTAGTAAATTAAATAAACGATAGTATACACATGCATATTTTATGTGATACGCGATTCGAAAAATTGCTTATTTTATGAAAATATAAAAAAAAGGTCGGTTCAAGCAACCGTCGAAACCGTCGTTTTTTTTCTGTTGAATTCAAATGCATTGAAAATATGAAACATACATGTACAAAATATTAACATTTGTATAGATATATTAAACGGCTAATCTGCGTAGATGTTTTCGTATAGTATATGTACATAGATACGAAGAAATATGAAAAAAATAAACATATGTTCCAAAAACTAATATATGATTTTTAGTATCGAGTGATTTTAAATAAAACAATGAATATGCATCCATACACATGTATACATATACAATCTATGTAAATACATCAAAAACACGAAAAAATAATTTGAAACTTCTTTGTGTTTGTTTCGACCATCCAAGTCTTAATTACGCCATTTCCCCTCTGCTAAAAGTTTAAGTGTTTATGTACAAAAAACTAGTCCTTACGAAGCATTATTTTCGGTTGAAGAATATTTTTTTCATTAGAAATACTTTTTTAAGAAAAGAATTTTGTCATCCTTGTGAATACGCGATTTGTATATAAATTTTTACTCAATAATACAATTACATTTTGTATCATGAAAAATATAAATTATCAGCATTATGATAACACAATTATAACCCTTACGATAATATTATTTTTTAATTAAATTTCTTTGGAAACACGTTAAATATTAATTTATTTCTTATGCAAATATCATATATATTCATTTCTGTCGCTTTTGTACATACATATCTACATATATTGGTATAGGTAGTAAGTGCCAAGAAATCCTGCATGAATTTTAATGAATTAGGATAATTTCCATAAATTTGATCAATATTCATGGAGTAAATTTCACCGATTGTGGTTATCTGAATTATATTAGTGGATTTACCATTATAAACATACTTATGTGCAAAAATATGTATGTATGTACATATAATATTTATGTAATTCACAATAGCCATGTTATATAATATATCAACTGAAATTTCTCATATGTAAATGAAATACAAACAGAATACTCTCGATTATCCGGGTGCTGATTATCCGGTTTGCGGATTATCCTTGCCTGAAAATTATACTCACTATAAAACAAAAACATACGTTAATTGACATAGTCAAAAATTGGATATCCTCATTAAAGCTCGCCGAAGAATATGGAATATTGAACTGTTCAAGATATAATAACATAAAATTAAAAATTTGCAAAAAATTTACATAGTGTCATTTTTTATAGATAATGAAAACGTGATCGATTCTGAGTAGGAATCAGTCAAAATGTTGAGTTCGAATTTTCGCACGATCACAAAACTTCATATATTGTTATTATGTACATTAAGAGGGCTGGACTCCAGCGCCGTGTCCATACAAACGTACTATACTTCTCCCTTCCTCAATTATGGCACCAGAGAAATTATTTTTTAATATGCTATGGATATCTACTATTGGGGTGCATCTATCGTTTTATTTTTTTGATTACTTATTTTTTATAGGAGCTAGGAGCCGCCAAACATCTATAAAATCTTTTTAAAAATAAAAATATAAAATAAATATTTTTAAAATATAAAATAAATATTTTTAAAATATAAAATAAATATTTTTAAAATATATAAATATTTTTAAATCTTTCTCATACCGATGATGAAATTTTTTTTAAAAATTGGTTCATTTTTGGAGGAGAAAATAGGAGAATACGAAACCTCGATTTTGTCGATTTTAAATACGTATTATCTGGTGGAAGCGCAACTGTCGCATTCACTCAATATATATATATTGATATATATATATATATATATATATATATATATATATATATATATATATATATATATATATATATATATATATATATATATATATATATATATATATATATATATATATATGAATGGAATGGAATGGAATGGAATATAGGAATGATTTTTAAACGAGCCGAGATAGAGTGTGTGTGGTATGCATGGGAGAGACCGGATGCGTGTTGTTATGGTCACTTGTTGGAGAACAAGCCCGAAGATATGTGTTAATAAATACATAGTTCTGACTTAATCTGCGTTTCACTTGGAATCCTTCACATCCGGATCCTATATATATATATATATATATATATATATATATATATATATATATATATATATATATATATATATATATATATATATATATATATATATATATATATATATATATATATATATATATTGTCGCATTCACTCAATATATACATTCATTCAATATATATATATATATATCGAAGAAAGGAATGGCAACAAAATTAAGATTTCAGGTGTACAGCCCTCTTAATGAAGTATAAAATAATTTGGAGGCGTTCACAACATATTGTGATAATTCTGCATGTCCTTCCAAAAGAAATAGTATAAAAATGTTATACGAAGAGTAGTATCATTTAAGGGAACTGAAATAAAAAATCTTCCTGTTAATATTATAACCAAAAAGGAGCATGTAACGATAGAGAGATTTCCGATAGTGGGTTCAAAACTAAATGAGTTCGGGAAATGAGAGATTTTTTCAAAAGTAAAGGGTTGCCACATAAAGCAGAATTGTTAATTTGCCCCTTTGACTCCTGGCATGTACTGATTTCAGTCCCAGTCCGCCACTGCATATATGTACATACATATGTATCTGAAATATGCAGATTAATGGGAAATTTAAAATGCTTTGAAAATGTTGATCGAGAAAACTTCGAGGAGTGGATTGGTCACGAATTATATGATATGGGTTTTCAATGTTCGAGTGTCTTGTCACTACAACAATAGAAAATATATCAAAAATCAATAGTTCTGATTATCCGTGATTTTATCCGGTCCCGTACTCCCCAGCAGTAGCCCGGATAATCGAGAGTACACTGTATATGATAAAAAGGAAAAGCTCGTGTAAATTGGCATCGCATTACAAGATCCTTTGTAAACAACCGTAGATACCTATTGGACAAATAATAAACATACGATGTTTGCAAACATAGAAACAGATTCTGGAAACTGATATCTCTCAATTATGTATATACATATGTACATACATATGTACATATACATCTACATAATATTTTTATATTTTATCCACATACATATATTTATATCTACATAATATTTGTATATTGATAAATAATAATAACTAATAATGTCTAACAATGTTTTAGTATCATTCGTATATACATACGTACATAAAAAATACATATGTATGTATGTACATAAATAATAAATATGTACATACATATGTACATATGTACATATATAGAACCGGTAATTTGCAGATTTCGCGATATTTATGAAGTTACTAGAAATATTTTTAAATATTCTAATTCTTTAAAAGGCTTACTAATTTCATTTTCAAGTATGTAAATGAAAGCTTGTCCGCAATTATAAAATTAGTTTTTATCTTGCTTCTCTTCAAACACTTGCGTTTTTCGTATTTAGGATAATCAATATTAAGATAAAGGCACGGTTCCGATTTAATTCTCATTAAATACTGGGTTTGAATTGCGAACAACATTTTTGCGGATTTTATTTATATAAGCTACATATTTAATATGAATTAATCTTATCTTTTTATGTAAATGAATGATTGAAAGTTTGCATTTAAAAAAAATTCGGGTGTGACCAACCCATGACTTTATCTATGTATTTGAGGAATAAAAGAAAGTCACAAAACAAAATTCTATATTGAACTGTACAGACACATTCACACATTCCGGCAGCATTATGAAATACTAATAGCTATATAAGCATTTTCGATACAAATTGAGCGCAAATGTATGGAAACTTATACAAGGCCAAAGTTCTGCTGCCGGTTGTCGGATTTTGTTTGAAAATTTTTTATTATTTAAAATCACTATCAGTTTTATACACAATAAATATCAAGAAGATTAAAATAATTTAAAAGATCAAAATAAAATAATGAAGGTAAATTTAAATAAAATGATAATTTAAAAGGTCAAAATAAAATATTGTTATAAAAAAAAATACTACTTCCGGTTTACGAATACTAACCAAACCTTATCAGCTCTAAGTTAGTACATAAATAATACAAATATAATATTTAAGATTGATACGTTCAGGGGTGTGGACAGAGTAGTGGCGACAACATTTTTAACCTTTCTAAGAGGATAAAATCCCACTTCCGGTTTATAAAATTTAATCATTTTTTTTTTATTTTCATCATAAAAATACAAGAATTACACTTGAATTTTTTGTGAAGATCACACATGTTTAAGAGGTTGAAAAAAATAGTGGAAGAAAAATCGAACAAACTGCCATTTTCGGTTGACGGATGCTTACCAAATTTTATACATAAATTGGTATTAAGCTTAAACTAATAGATATGAAATTTCAGTTCAATAAACTAAAAGGTTTCTGAGAGAAACACAAAAAACCTCGATTCTCTAGAGTAAAAGTACTACTTCCGGTCTAGATTTAATCCGATTAAGTTAGCGGTTTGGGAGATAATTGAATTCAAAAACTAAAAAAAAGACGACACCTATAAAGGGAAGTACCATACCAGGGAAGAAAAATTTAAAAAAAATTACGTAGTTTCGATAAGAATTTCAGTAACCAATACTAAGTTTCAGTTCGATAGGACAAGCGGTGTTCAAAAAATCCCCAAAATACACAGACACGCATTTTTTTTAGATCGTGAAAACGTGATCAATGATCGGTTCCGAGTTCGAATTTGTCAAAATCTCGAGTTCGATTTTTCGCATGATCACAAAACTTCATCTATTGTTACTACGTACATAGATAAAGTAAATATTGTGACGAATTGAAACATCATTTGCCAAAAAATAAATATACACATTATGTGTTTTTACAAATTCTACTGGGAAATCATAAAACTGTGTGCACATTCGATTTTTTTTTAATTCATATTCCATTGAGATTTCACGCTAATTTATATGTTCGATCTCATATTTCGTATAATCAAATATTTTTTAAGGAATGAAAAATATTTCATTTAAATTATGAATGTATGTATGTATACATATATTTATGTATTTGTGTATGTACATATACATACATATGTATGGGTAGTACTTTAATTGGCTCCATATCATAAAAACGAAAATAATCACATGTTTTATTTAATGTATTCAATTTTCAGATCGATATTTTAAAATATTGTTTACTTGGATAATTGAGCCGTTATATTTTAGAGTGGTATAAATCCACTTTTCTTCATTTCGAGAATTATTTCGCAAAACATTAAATATAATGTTTTGCGTTTGACAATATTTAAAAATACTGGTGGCCTGTAATACGTTTATTCTGCTTTACCGAGATTCTGGACATATTGAATTTAAATAAGTGATAACAATTTTTTAAATTAAGTCAAAGACGTGTTTTTGGAACTGAAAATTTAACTTCCGGCACTTTCAAATGTAACAGCTCAATTATGAAAATATATAAGTATATGTACATATGTACATAAATAGATGAAATTATATGTACATATATACATATGTATATTGTATAACATTCGCATAAATAATTTTAAGCCCTTGAGTTGATAATATTAAATTAACCACACCCATCCACCGATTTACACAGTTTCTCTTTGATAAACATAATTTAAAGATAACTTTGCCTATCATAAAACTATGCGATTTCTCGAGGATGCTCTTTAAAACCACTATTAACTGCAACATTTCAAATGGAAAATCGTTTCGTAGGTCATTGATGCAAGCTTATTTTGCAGCACGAGGTGTTTGGAATCGATACTGTGTCCTTGGTAAAATTCTTTACATAAAAATTTACAGAGATAAATTTTCCCGACGCTATCTGTACAGAATAACGCTGAAAAGTTTCTCACTGGAAATTTCCCAACCGCCATAATTCACACCATTCTTTGAAAGTACACATGTGCTCTTGCATAAAACGGGGTTCAATTAGAGTGGACTCCATTCGATACTCAGCTTGTATAAATATGTATGTATGTATAAATATGCATCAGCACGCAAATTAATTTCTATGTGTTATATATTTATATGTACATACATTAGGCTGGAGCAAAAAATGCAATTTCAGAAAACTTACGTTTTGAAATAACGATATTGAATGTTTTTTGAAATAAATTGTTTATAAGCACAGAACATTGTTTTAACGACGTTAATTATTATATTTAGTGACGTCAATTTTTCACTAGGTCAATCATGAGGAATCCAAAATTTGCATTTTTCACTCTGATCTACGTACATACATATGTATGTACATTCATATATACGTTTTTATATCAAAATTAATTAAAAAGAAACAGTGAGAAAGAGCGTGCTGATTATGCTGATTTATATTGATAGTTAAACTAAATGTTTAGTTTATAAATGCTTTAGACAAACCAAATTAAATGTTGACTAAAATAAATTTCACTATATAGAAAAAAGTTCGCTAGATAATTAATTATCAGTATTTTAAAGTAAAATGAAAATCATAATCAATCAAAAAAACATCCGACTATTGATTTCAATACTCATTTTTGGCACACTAATACTAGATTTTCAGTTAATTTTTGGCTTTTGCAGTCAGAAGCCAAAAATATATCCCCTTATAGGATATATTGTAGTATTTTCCCCTTATGTGTATGTAAATACATATGTATGTATGTACATACATATGTACTATTTTTTTTAATTTTTGGATTCAATTATCTTCTAAGCCGCTGAACGGTTTAATAAGTCACATAAGTTCTAATTCTAAAATATTTTTACCTCAACCGGAAATAGTGCTTTTACTATATAGAACGAGAGTTTTTGAGTTTTTCTACAAAAATTTTCAATATATGAACTGAAATTTCATATCTATGTAGAAGTTTAAGTTTAAGAGGGCTGGACCCCAGCGCTTTGTCCATACAAACGTATTAGAGTTCTCCCTTCCTCAATTGTCACTAGAGAAATTATTTTTTAATATGCTATTTATATCCACCATAGGCATGTTTCTATTTTTTTATTTTTATGATTAATCAAATTAATCAAAAAAAATATATATAGAAACATGCCTATGGTGGATACCCATAGAATATTAAAAAAATAATTACTCTAGTGCCATAATTGAGGAAGGGAGAAGTCTAATACGTTTGTATGAACAAGGCGCTGGGGTCCAGCCCTCTTAATAATGTTGCGTAGGGGTGGGTGGAGGATCCAAGTAAAAGGCCAAAGTCGTTTCACAGCATTTATTGGTGATCAAGGAGATACACGCACTGGCAGTGCTCCGTCCAGAGTGTCTTGATTTCGCCTAAGTACCGCCTTATAACGGATAGGTCTCTCAGGGCATCTTCGACGTACGGTTTGTTTACTTATTGTTATGGTCACGTACTCGGATATGTATTCCCATGACACTCAGTCCCACGGTATCGGTCACTTCTGAGAAAGGACCAATAGTGGCCAATTCGGTGGCCATTGTTTAGCTTACATGCACTTAGTCTAGACACAATCTTTGAAACCAATTATAACGGTCACACAGTCTCTGGGATGCTACTCGGCCTAATCCGATTGCACTTACGGCGGTGTACGTAACATTAATGAAATTTAGTAAAGTTTCGTCAACCGGAGGTGGCAGTTTACTTTTGTTCGATTTTTCTTCTACTTGTTTTTCGACCCTGTAAATATGTATGCTCTTCACGAAAAAATATCAGTATAATTCTTGAATCAATTTCCTGTAAATAAAAAAAAATCATTAAAACTAAAAAACCTGGAGTGGGATTTTTCCTGTTCTTTGTCCATTTTTCCCATACTACTGAACGTATCAAACTGAAATTTTATATTTGTATTCTTAATGTAATATGTATGTAACTTAGAGTTGATAAGGTTTTGCATAGAATTTCTAGGCCGGATGTGGTAATTGCTTTTAAAACAATATTTCATTATTTTATTTTGATCTTCTTGATATTTTACCTTTATCAATATTAAGTAATAAAAAATTGAATAAAATCCAATGACCGGAAGTAGATTTTAGTCTAAAGTGAGTTTCCGTAGATTAATGTTCAAACTTGTATCGAAAATGTTACTATACCGATATGTGTAAATTTGTATGTTTGCGTCATTGTCGAATTTTATTGTATTTCTTATATTCCTCAAATACATATAGATCACAAATTCACGGAATGGTTACATCCGATATTTTTGTTTGCTCAGTGTAATTAATGTTAAATGCTATATTTATTATTTCATTGAATATTTGCTAACGAGTTTCTACCTAGTGACAAATTGAAATTAACACTGATTTTAATTAAATATTAAACAATGAGAACGAAATGCGTTCATCGTTTTTTCCCACTAATTAGATTGCGTCCCGTGAAAAAGCTTTTAAGGCTTTAAAATTTAATTATTCAACGTGTTACCATAAACGTTAATATATAAATATGAGTTAATAACAACATCGTTATCATCATGTTGAGATTTCAATTACCATTTTTGTTTTTTTGTCTGAGAAAGTAGGGCAAAGATGAAACAAATCTACGGGAAAAACGAACAAATTTATATCATTAATTTTTTGGATTCATAATTTCACATAATAATATCACATATTTATATATTGTTGCGTAGGGGTGGGTGGAGGATCCAAGTAAAAGGCCAATAGTCGTATCACAGCATTTATTGATGATTAAGGAGATACACGCACTGTCACTGCTCCGTCCAGAATGACATGATATCGCCTACGTACCGCCTTATAAGGGGTAGATCTCTCAGGACGTCTAATCTGTTTACCTACTGTATAGTCACGTATTCGGATATCTATTCCCACGGTATAAGAAGTGCAATCATTGTTTAGCTTTCATGCACTTAGCTTGTCGCTAATCCTTAAAACCACTTACCACGGTCACACGGTCTCTCAGGACGCTACCCGGCCTAATCCGATCGCAATTACTCGGCGGCTCTGTTTAGTATACGATACAATATTATATATTAATTCACATATTTAGTTGTCGTAGAAATACATTTTACGAAATATGGTCATTTCGAATAATACATGCTTTAATATAGTAGTTAATTTGTTGCTAAGCTACTTGCTAAGACTCGAAAACCATTGGCGTTTTACACGCGATCGAAAATATAGCTCGTAGTTTTTATTAAAGTATACATAGTCAGCAGTATAGCTCAGTGGTTGCGTTTATGTTTAGCACCAAGAGATTATTGGATTAAATCGCGGACTAATCTTTAATATACTGCTGGTTAAATTTGGATGTTTGTGAGTCCAAGTCGATCGTTTCATATCAAAGTTTGTAAATTTTATCTGATGATTGTTGAAACGATTACTTAAAAATTAGTAAAAAATTATCCTACCTGCTGTCACAAATCTTCCGTATTATTGTATATACAATTTGTAAAAAATTATGTACAAGTCTAAAAAACCATAGACGTCTCAATGGATTAATTCATTAATTAATTAATTGTTAATTTCGTGTTCTTCAGCTTCTCAAAATACAGCGATTTATGAAATAAAAGTGCTGCATTGTTTGTAATTAATTGTCCAGGAAGGCACATTGGGGTCTTGCTGTCAAGCCTTCCTGGTAATACATATATATATGTAAAATTAAAATACGTAAATACGTATACAATTGAATCGCATATACATATGTACATCAGTGGCGTATATTGGGTGTGTGCTAGGTGTGCGGCGCACACCCGTGAAAACCAAAGACCACATAAAGTAGTATTTTAATACAAAATAATGTGTTGTTGTATAAGCAGGCATTGATGTGTATGGTGTATTTACCGCGTGCGCTAAATGTATGGTGTATGGTGTGGTGTGCAGTCTGCAGCGTGTTGTGTGATGTTAGATGTAGTTTGTGCGCCGCGACGAGAGAATACCTATGCCGTGCAGCAAATTGGTGGGTTTGGTTGGAGTGTGCAGGCGGATATTCGCTTGTATAGGTTTGTTCGCGATATTAAGACGTACGGTGTGCTACGACTTCAGAGCACCGCACACCGCACCGCACCGCACCGCACCGCACCGCACCGCACCACTCGGCAATTGACCGAATGCGATGCGGCACGTGGTCTCGTACTTTTTCGCACATTCGTATTTTTATGGTCATATTATTACCTCTAATAACTAATAATGGCTAACAGTGTTCAAGACATTTTAACTATTCCGTTTTCAAATAGAAGTTTTGAGATAAAATTAAAAATAATTAAAGATGGGAAACCGTGTCCGTCTCTTCCAAATTTATCCAGTTTGCATAAAGAAAAAACAAAAGTTTACACTAGACATTTTTGCGTTTCAAATTATAAAAAATTCGAATGGATTACAGGCTGTGAAATTCGATCCAAACTTTTCTGCTGGCCATGTTTATTGTTCTCCAAAGATATTAATGTGTGGAACAAAGAAGGATTTGCTGATCTCAACCATTTGACAGCAGCACTGAAGAAACACGAAGGATCGCAGGCACACGTTCAATCATTTCTTTCCATACAAATGTTTGGCAAACAACGAATCGACGTATTAATTGACAGTCAACGTAAAGCCGAAATAAGTCGACATAATGAACAAGTAAATAAAAATAGAGATGTTTTAAAACGAATTATTAACGCAATAATCTATCTAGGAAAACAAGAACTGTCCCTGCGAGGTCACGACGAGTCATGTAATTCCGTAAACAAAGGCAATTACATTGAATATCTAAATGCTCTTCGAGAATATGATTCTGTTTTAGATACTCTAAATACTGCTACTACCTTTCGTGGTACTTCTCCTAGTATACAAAATGACATAATCGAAGCAATCTCTCATGTTATTAAAGTTCATATAAAAAATGAAGTAGAGTCAGCAAGTTTTGTTGCTATTATTCTCGATGAAACTTCAGATATAATGACAAAATCACAGCTCTCAACAGTTTTACGTTTTGTATGTAAAGGCAATGTACATGAACGGTTTATTAGTTTTACAGACGTTAGTGCTGATAAAACATCTAATGGTCTATTCTAATGGTGAACATAGTTGAAGAATTTAAAATTCAAGACAAATTGGTTGGACAGACTTATGATGGAGCAAGTGTAATGAGTGGACACGTAAATGGTTTGCAATCCAAAGTCCTCAATGCTTATCCTTTTGCTCTTTTTACACACTGTTATGCTCATGTATTGAATTTAGTATTGCAGCAAGGTCTTTCTGATATTAAAGAAAGTAAATCATTTTTTCAAACTTTAAATGGATTGTCTACATACTTTTCAAAATCTTCCAAAAGAGTATTCGCTTTACAGGAATTTGTGACAAAAAGACTTCCCTCTGTAGCACCCACAAGGTGGAATTTTACATCTCGTTTAAGTAGCACAGTACAACAATACAGAAGTCAATTTACATATTTTTTTTCGACATGTTATAGAAAATTGTGAATTATGGGACACAGATACTGTTATAAAAGCACGAGGGTTTTTAGGCTTTTTAGAGGATTTTCAAACAATTAAACTTCTTCAATTTTTTTCAAAACTGTTTGGAATAACTGATGTTTTGTATAACATTCTTCAATCTAAATCTTCGGACGTTTTATATTGTTGTAAAAAAATTAATGATGTTTTGCAGCAACTGAAATACGAAAGGTATAATAATTTTGAAATGTTATGGAATAATTATTTAAATGAAAAAAATGATGATCATGATCGTAGGCCACAAAGATTAAAAAATTATTCAGAAGTAGAAGATAAAACTTCATTTCGTCAATTATATTTCAAAATAGTTGATAGCATAATCGCACAAGTCGAATGTAGATATTCTTCACTTTCCAAATTAGAATATTTCCACCTTCTTTGTAATGATAAATATGACGAATATAAAGAAAATTTTCCAAATGTTTTAATTAATAAATTAAAAGATTTTTATGGATCACTGTTTGATTATATTCGATTGAAAAACGAACTCATTGTGCTATATTCCAGCTCTGAATTTTCAGAGAAACCTGTTCATGAATTAATACAATTCATGACAAAAAATAACCTCGAATCTGGTTTTAAAGAGGTGTTTAAGCTGGGAGAATTAATATTAACGATACCAAGCAGTACAGCTTCAGCAGAACGGTCTTTTTCGGCGCTGAAAAGAATAAAAACTTGCTATAGAGGTACGCAAGGTCAAGATAGATTATGTGGCCTTAGCTTAATTTCAATAGAAAAAAAGTTATTGGTGGAATTAAAACAGAAAGACACATTCTATGCAGACGTGATTGAAAAGTTTATGTCTCAGAAACGTCGCATTGAACTTATGTATAAATAACTAATAAATTAAACATTTTTGTAATGCAAAACGAGTATTTTTTTTTAATTGCTAATTTTATACCCTACGCCCTACGGCATACACAGCACACCCGGTATTAACACCCACCGTCCGCCACTGATGTACATACATATCAGAGGCGTGCCGTCATTGGACTAGAGGGACTAAACTATGTAGTTCCCTAAAACCTTTTACATTAAATTTAAAAATATCAAAATCGCTGTCCATATTGATATTGTTCACTCGGATTAGCGAAGCACAGAAACCAGAATTGGCCCTACCTGAGGTAGTGTTTGTTGATTTTTATGGTATGGTCCTCTTAATACTCGCCGTCTTAATTCTATTTCTTTCGTGGTACTGGCGGATTTTTATTTATAGGCGTTCCGTCGAAGATAAAACATTTTTTAATTTACCCGTCTCATCAAGCATTTATGGAATTTTCACTAAGAGTATTCTATTTTGTGTTTCAAACAAAATTTTGAACTATCATAAAGTAGAGATAAAACCCAAAATTACCATCATGGAAATAAGACGAAGGACTCTAGTATGCATTAGAAATTGGCATTTGAACATAAACACTAAATTATTTTATCAAAATTTTTGTTTTAAAGTCGCTTGTGAGTGGCGGCCTCTGTTCGGCGCGCGCTCTCGATTATGTTTTACGCCTTAATTCTGATAATTGGCAAGACATCTGCATGAGTGATATCTTCAAAGAAAGGACAATAAAGAGGCATGTTTTTAAAAAGGTTTTATTTCTTATAAAAAGTTTTGTTATATTTTTTAATTAAAAAAAAAAATATCAGATTTTCCCTATTTGACAAATTTTTGAAAACTTATGGTGCCTCTATTATTTTTTTTCTGTTGACACAGATGGTTGTGTTTGTTTTAATTTGTTTGAATAAACATAAGACAAACAAAAAAATAATAAATGACTAACATAGATACATATATGCACTCATATTTAAAACGATGATTTATATTGTTTGAAAAGCAGAAAATGTAAAATACCATTCCTACATATGTAGTGTGGATATTTTTAGGGGAATTCTTCTGTGAGTAATGAGCGGTATTATATTTTTCCGAGTGAATAATTCAAAGCAGTAAATGGGAAGCGCGTCTAGGGTGTCCTTTTTGATCTACTAGATGTGAAAGGTCATTGAATATTTACCTCAAAAGTCACGTCGCTATGCGTAAAAGCCTTTGCCAGGCTGCGTTGTGCAGTAGGCGTACAGTTGCCTTTGTCCTTTGTGCCTTTGGGAATTGATTCTGCGGCCATTAATTTACTTTATACACATATATATATATATATATATATATATATATATATATATATATATATATATATATATATATATATATATATATATATATATATATATATATATATATATATATATATATATATATATATATATATATACCGAAAACATAAGTAAGCAATTTAGTCATGGATGAGAGAAAGCCGAAAGAACTAGAATTTCTCCCTCAGGGGACGTTCTCCGAACATCGGGTTATTTAAATGGAAACTTAATTGTCAGATTTAATTTATCACGCATATCATCGTACTGAAATTAATCACAACAATGTATAGCTTCTGACACAAATTGACTGCAATAGCATTGATTTTAATTAGATTTTTTGTATTCTATTCTTTTAATACTGCGTGATGTCATATTATTTTAACAAAATTAGAACATTTTCATAATACGATGCGGTATCAAATAATTTATAAGGCAGTTAAATAGTGCTTAAATATTTTTGATAATACATACATATGCATGTATGTACATACTTTTAACATCTTGAATACAGATAAAAATTTTCTAAATGTGCGTGCGTACGAGTTGTTCAAATCATTCCTGAAGGGGAAAGGTCGTTTTTCACGTCCTCTTTCACCGTTTTCAGGTTTTGCTTTCTTTCTTGTAAAACACTACGTCGTAAGCGGGTCACTTCCTCTTTCTTTTCAGCACTTTCGACGAACGAAGAAAAATAAAAGGTTGCGCATCTAAAACGTATCCTTCTTGTGGTTGCTATCGTTGGATGTGTACATGTGTATTTTACTTAATAAATTATTATTTTTCGTACAAATAGCGTGTTCATATATTTATGTATGTATCTACATATATCATGCATACATATGTTACAGTGAAAGCATATTTTCACCAATTAAAGCAGTGAAAATGTATCAAACAATGAATTAACAACGTTTAACTCTATCAATTTAATCCTAACAACCCAATCTTAAATGAAGCCTTACTTAACCTAACGTATCTTAACCCTTAAATAATACCAATCTAATCTTAAATAAATAAAACCAACCCTGAAAATATAACTGGTTATGATTTCACTAAAACGACTGTGAAAAAATATTTTCACTTGAACTATACATAATTTCACTGTGACACATACATATGTATATTATTGCTGTTTTCATTGAAATTTTACAGGAAAAATTAAAAAAAAATTATAATACTGGAAACATAAAACAATTCCGTCATAGCTTCTTAAAAAATTGTAAAATTTAAAAATTTAAAAGTTTTTTAAACTTCATATGTTTAAAAACGAATTTGGCCTTATTGAAATTTATCTTGGGCAGCATTAAAATATCGCTATTTTTTATGTATGTACATATGTACATAGTACATGCCAAATATATTCACTTAAAACAATTCATCCAGTTTCAGAAATACGATAATAATACAACACTTCAATATAATTTTTAATGCAAATTATAAAATAAAATAATTTTTAATATTTATGTCGAAAGAGATATCCTTTTGTTTATATTAGACAGGATTAAACTGCCTTGATTCGCGTTCTACTTATTGCAAACCGCATATATATGTAATATAATATTGTAGCATTTCTCGCGTTCAATTTATAACAGTCATTAAATTATACGTGCGCCATTAACAAAATATTTTTCGCTAGGTTAAAATGTGCAAACCATGTTACGGTGCTATTTGGGCATTGTTAAAATTTTCTCGGAATATTTAATAATAATAAAACTTTATATGTCCGCGAGAAAATATTTTACATAGGGTGTAAAAGCATGAGAAAATTGTACCAAACAAAAGTGTAACGAGATTACACGTTTATTTTAACATACATAAATATGTATGTATGTATGTAAATTTATGTTTAAAATATCGTCAAGATATAATAGCTCCTGCAAAAAAAAAATTGAAAAACATAATATAATATTTTACCATGAAATGTTAAAACAATTCATTCAACTCCAGTTACATATTTTTATTATAATATATGAGTATCTTCGATTTAACCCTTTGAATATTATGTTGCCGAAGAGGTAAAAGTCTTTATTAACTTTCGGTTTTATAATCAAGTTCAGCAGATCCGTTCATCATTAACATTTTCTCGCCCTTTTTGTTCAAAGCTAATTTTTAGAAAACTCAGTTATAAACAATTTGCATAGAATACGAGTATCGTTGAGTTTTGAAGGCTTCGAATTTACAAGTCATTTATATACAGAGTGGATGTTTTTAAAATGTTTGAAATTAAATCTTAAATCAAATATTACATATGTACGTTTGTGCGTATTAGGGAATCCAAATTTACTATTATTCAGTAGTTTTTTTACTGTCGCAATTTAAGCATGACATATTAAATATTTTTAGGTAAAATATAATTTTAGTATTTTGTCAAAAATTTACATATTAATGGCATAAAAATAGAAACGAGGCAAAATGTTATTGTTAAGATACGTATAACGTAATATTTGTATGTACCTATATAGTATACGTATACCTACAATGTAAATACATACGTACATATTATAAGCTCATTTTCGGAGGAATGTTTCGTTCAACGTAGCATGAAATTAGATTTAAAATTAATAACAAAATTTTGAGACTCCGCATATTTTATTTGGAGAAATATTCCTCACTAAGATTCGTATACCAGTTCTTTATATATATATATATATATTCTTATAACATTATACATATATATTCTTATTATTTGAAGATAAATCATCCGATTCAAGTTCGGGGAAAATACGAAATTTTCAATAGGAATACATATTTTCAATACGTATATGTATATTACATATATTT
This sequence comes from Arctopsyche grandis, assembly GCF_051622035.1. Classification (NCBI taxonomy): domain Eukaryota; kingdom Metazoa; phylum Arthropoda; class Insecta; order Trichoptera; family Hydropsychidae; genus Arctopsyche; species Arctopsyche grandis. Next base: position 17,441,516 of record NC_135355.1, read on the forward strand.
TAGGGGCATAAAATTCATCACCGCGTATGTTCGAATCGAAAATATTTTATTAGATAAAACATCAACAGAAATAATTTAATAGATCAAAATAAAATAATGAAATATTGTTTAAAAAAAAAATACCACTTCCGGTTCACCATTTCTAGCCAAAACCTTATCAACTCCAAGTTAGTACATAAAAAATACAAATATAAATTTTAAGCTTGATACGTTCAGTAGTGTGGAAAAATCGTTTGGTCGCAAAATTTTTGACTTTTCTAAGAGGAAAAAATCCCACTTCGGTTTTATTAATTTATTGATTTTTTTTATTTTCATTATATTGATACAAGGATTAGAATTTTCCAGCACACATATTTAAAAGATCGAATAAAATGGAGGTAGAAAAATCGAACAAGAGTAAACTGCCAATTCCGGTTGACGGTTGTTCATCAAATTTTATATATAATTTGGTATTAAGCTTAAACTTCTAGATATGAAATTTCAGTTCATTACACTAAATGGTTTCAAAGAAAAATGTAGATTCTCTAGAGTAAAAGTAATACTTCCGGTTGAAGTAAAAATATTTAAAAAATATACATGTATAAAATTTATAATTTCTACTACATGCAAAAATATTTCATTTTGTTTTGTTAAGCAGTTTGGGAGACGACTGAATCCAAAAACTTTAAAAATGAGTACATTATAAGGTGGCGTACCACTTCCGGTCAACTTAAAAAATTACGTCGTATCGATTAGTAATTCAGTAACCGATACCGAAGTTTCAGTTTGATAGGACTAACGGTGTTCAAAAAATCCTAAAATACACAGAAACATAATACACACACACACACACACACACACACACACATATTTTTTCTGGGTCTACTTGACGAGACAGAATATTAAACGACAGAAAACGCAAATATCGGAAGGCAAAGATCGAAAATCGAAAGATCTTAAGTCGAAAGATCAAAAAAAAAATGGTGCATGAAAACGTGAAACAGTGATCGATTCCGATCGTTGGAACCAGTCAAAATCTCGAGTTTGAATTTTCACATGATCATAAAACTTCATCTATTGTTAGCACGTACATATGTAGATAAAGTAAAAGAAATAACCGTCAAACATTGGTAAAATTTTGGGTATTTAAAAACTTGAGTGGGCTGGCGGCGGCAGTGCAATTTTTTTTTTAGAATTTTCACATGAGCCAGCAGTATGGATCGGTGGTTGCGTTTATTGTTTATCACCGAGAGGTTATCGGGATCGATCCCGTACTGATCTTTAATGCTACTGGTCAGACTTAGATATTTGTGACTCTAGGTCAATCGTTGCGTATCAGAGTTTGCCAATTTATCTGATTTCATTGTTGAAACGGTTCCTCCATCAAATTGGCAAAAACCATCCTACCCGCAATGTCACTAATATCTGAATTTGATTTATGTGCAATATGTAAAAGTTTATGTTCAAGTCTGAATCCATAGATGTCTCTATGGATTTATTCATTAATTAGTTAATTTCATGCTCTTCAGCTTCTGGAAATACAGCGATTTATGTAATAAAAAATGCAGCAATGTTTATAGGCCTTCCTGGTAAAAATAAAATTAACATATTATTTTTTAGGACTTCCATACAGATCGTATTTTCTAATTCCAAAATTTGCTGTTTTGAACACCCTAACTTACATATGTACATACAAAAATACAACCATACAACGCTAGATGTTATTCAAGCTAAAAATTTGTCTTTTTGAGAAAGAAAATCTCATTTATCTGTCATAAGTTAGAATTTTAAATAGGCTATTTTTTATTAATATAATAGTATCTGTTAACACTAAAAATTCTGTAACATTACGATAATAATGCTGACAAAGGAACATTCTTGAAATTTTCGTGCACAATATTATTTAATATAAAAGTACAAAGTGATATCATTTTTCTCCACTGAGTGCTCCGTATCAAATTTTCATCATATTTTAAATGTGAGAGACGACGCTCCTATCGAACAAAATAAACAAAATTGCAAAACAAACGCTGCCTGGAACCCGGTAACATAACGCTCGTCGTAAATTAATAGTTCAATTTAAACGACAAATCGACCGCGTTAAATTTGACATTGAAAAGATTGACGCACGAGCGCACAAAATAAAAAAAATATAATACAGTTATTTAGCGGATGCGGACGCGAAATCTGATACAGGTTTGTGAAAAACGTTTAATGGTTTCTTATTATGTCAAAAACACAACCGTACTCGTATGTATTTCGATTCGATGAAAGTGGCTTTTCCGTGACGACATCTTCCATTTCCAATTTGCTTTGACTTTCAGCTTTTCAGTTCGTCGAATTCCAAAAAGCGTGAGTAATTAATGATGGATGACTGCGTTCTAAGGAATGCTCAGGCACGTGTTAAAGTTTTTAATGAAGATTTCAAAGTATATACATATGTACATTTGCACGTTCATATGTACATATTATACATACGTTTGCTTAAAATTTACTTATGGAAAGTCTATGTATTTCGTTTCATTAATCCGATTACGAACCAGTTTTCTTTGAATGTGTAAACATTCAAAATAGATTGACAATAATTGAATTAAATTATGTATTGTTAATATTTTTTTGATGAAGTGTGTATGTACATACATATGTATTTAATTCGGGGCTCGAAATGGACGGGAGCGTATGGAAACTCCGCTCTCTTTCGTGAAATCCAGAAACGTAGTGCTCTCTCCCAATATTTCCGTAACTTTTGTAAATCAGATCATCATCAGATGATGATGATGATGATGATGATGATGATATATCGCTGGCTCAGGAGTTCCACAAGGCTCTAACCTAGGGCCCTTGTTATTCAATTTATTTGTAAATGATATTAGTATTAAACTGTTCAATTGTCGTTTCTCACTATACGCTGATGATTTAAAGCTCTATTTGAGTCTCGATTCTGAACGTTCTTGTGAGCTTTTACAAGATGATCTTAATGCTCTTCATGATTGGTCGTTAACCAACTGTTTGCCTCTTAATGTCTCCAAGTGCAAGGTTATGTGTTACTCCAGATCCAGATCCACCCCCGATCCTACCTTTCCATATCTTGTTGGTAACTTTTTATTGAACTGGATCGCTTCAACTGTTGATCTTGGGGTTGCATTCAAGAGTGACCTAAATTTCTCTGTTCATATCGACTCTGTGTGTTCCTCTGCCTCACGAATGCTTGGGTTTGTCTTTCGTAATTCTCGACACTACCATAATCCCGCTGTTTTGAGATTGCTGTACAATGCTCTAGTTAGGAGTATCTTGGAATACGCCTCTATGATCTGGAATCCTTACACTAAGTCTCTATTTGTGAAGCTTGAACTTGTCCAAAGACGATTTCTCAGACTGCTTTATAAAGAACAAGATGGGATTTACCCATACTTATTTCCTTCAAAATTCGTCATGGGTATGGTCGGCTACACTTCTCTTGACCACAGGAGGAGTGTTGCCCTCATCAAGTTCTTGTTTTCCATATTGAGAGGCTGTATCTCCTGTCCGTCTATCCTGGCTGAGCTGGGCATTCATGCTCCAGAGAGTGTGATATGGACCCGCCATCGTCCCCTTTTTCACACTCCTTTGGCTAGAACTGTGGCATTTAGATATTTTCCCATTCCTCACGGCCTCCGTTTCTTAAATTCACTGGATGGTGCCATTGACATTTGTCACGTCTCTCTTCATTCTCTGCACCACTTATGTTATGGAGGTCGCGACCATTTAGAAAGGTTGAGTTAGTGTTTTTAATTATGATTTCATGTTTTATTTAGTTATCCTTTCCTTATTTAATTTGTATATTTGTATATATAATTTGTTTATTTAACTTGTATTTTTTCCTTTTGTACTTCTTAATCTTTTTAGCACACTCGTCGCTTTGGAGCAATCTGTTAGACGAGTGTGCTTGATTAATTGATTTTGTAGAATAAAAATAAAAATAAAAATCTGGCACTTCTTTTGTCCACCTTTCGTCCATTCTTCTAGCCACGTAGCCCGCCCATTGCCATTTCAATATCTTCACTCTATTCACTACTCTTGTCATACTTCTCACCCACGTATTCCGTTTCCTGTCTTTCCTCGTTATACCAAGCACACAGCGTTCCATACTTATTTGAGTGTATTGGACTTTGTGCAGCATCTTGGCGTTCAATGTCCAAGTTTCACATCCATACGTGATCACTGGCAAAACACATTGATCAAAGATATTGTTCTTCAGGCAGAGCGACACTTTTGATTTAAAAACAACATTCATTCGTCCAAATGCACTCCATCTTAATTTCATATGTATCATTATTTCATCTTCTTTACTAACGGACATGTATATTATTTGGTCCAAATATATTATGTATATATTTATTTATTACCTCTACTATTTTATCATCTAATGAATTGCTTTCAGGCATGCAATAAGTGTTGAACATTAGTTTGGTCTTTTCTACGTGAATTTTTAATCCAATTTTCCTACTTTCCCTGTCCAGCTGAGACACTCTTTTAAATATGTTAGCTGGATCGCGAGCTATTAAAACTATATCATCTGCGAACCGAAGATAATTCCAGAAGCGACCGTTGATGCTTACTCCTGCTGCGTCCCATTCCTAAAAACGCAATCGAGCACCTCATTTAATAGTTTAGGAGAGATGGTGTCTCCTTACCTTACACCTTTTCCTATACCTAAATCTATAGCCAGCAGCATAGTTCGTTGGTTGGGCTTTTGGCTAGCACCGAGAGGCGCCGGGTTCGATCCCGTGAGTTGGTCTCGATTGAAAAGAATTTATTCCGAGTATATCTGTAATGCTGCTGGTCAAACTAGGATATTTGTGACTTCAGGTCGATCTTTTCCTATCAGAGTTTGCCAATTTTTTCTGATTTCATTGTTGAAACGGTTCCTCGATTAAATTGGCTAAAAACCTACCTACCTACTACGTCACCACCATTTAAGTATGATTAATGTACAATAAAATTTATGTATAAGTTAAAATTAATAGATGTCTCATTAATTTCGAGATTTCAGTATCTCGTAATTCAGTGAATTGTGTAATAAAGATGCTGCATTGTTTGGAATCAGCCAGGAAGGTGCATTGGGGTTTACCTCTTAGGCCTTCCTGGTATATACATATGTATGTATATAATAAAAATCTGTATCTAAAAAAATATTAACCGAAGCTGTGGCGTTATTATACATACATATGTACATATATTGCAGCTAACAGCCCCAAATATGGTTAAAGCACTTCCCGTGTTTGTAGAGCGTTAATACTGCATTGTGACTGTGTCGAATGCTTTCTCATAATTGAATATATACATACATATGTATATCAAATGCATATGTACATACAAATTTATGTTCATAATATAATATAATGTATTATGTGCCTGTATTACAGTTTCAAACTGATTCAGCATTGAAACAATATATTATATGAAGTTTTCGAGAGATTTATGTGGATTAGGAGGATCCGAGAGATTTTTTTCTCAGTTTTCTGCGGAAAAGAAGGACGTTCTCGAACGTTTTCCACATATTGAACTTGTAGTGGGTTTATACAGATAAGTTAATAAATAAATAAATATATGTATGTACATACATACATATGTAAAGCAAAAACTATTTAATTGTTTTTTTATTAGGTAACTGTTTATACATATGTAAATATGTATACACTTCTTATTTTTAATTTCATTAATCTTTTCTTCTCATGTCAAAACATTTACATAATATACCTACATTCAAAATATATTATTAATCGTAGATTTAAATGAGAATTCGATTTCTTACGGAAGGAAATTTTAAAGTAGGTTCAGGAAGTATTTAGGCCTTCATTTATTTTTGTCAGCGGAAAAGTTTCAGAACCAGCAACTTGGTTCGGGTATTCTGTTCACATCCATCTTCAAATAATCTTGAGCCTATCAAGAGAGGGGCCTATTGTTAAGTGAACATGACATAAGTTATTCTACGTAAGAACAAGGGTAAGATTGGCACTTTGATTCCTTATCGACATTATACTGAAAATACCATGCAACGAACCAATTTGACATATTTATGACGTATAAATGTTGGAAAAAACACACAAAACACATCATGTGAGCTTTTATAAAAAAAAAACTCATTACGAAGGGTGTGACTTTTTTTTGTAAAATTGATATGGCGGGGAAAATTTCCGCTATTTATACTTTTCCTCCCGTATTCTGCGCTCGCACATTAATACGGGAGGAAAAGCCTGTTCCTCTTGTTTCTGTTGTATCCTGCTCAAGTGAGTATGTACCGTTTACCATGCACCATTTTTTTTTTATCTTTCGACTTAAGATCTTTCGATTTTCGATCTTTGCCTTCCGATATTTGCGTTTTCTGTCATTTAACATTCTGTCTCGTCACGGAGACCGCAACTGCAGATAGCTCTTTCTCTTTCACTCACACACGTTATTAATAATTTGCCCTATTCATCGCCTCTGGGCTGAGTTTATTTCCGACCTCGCCGCGGAAAAAGTCATATCGACAGCACTGTAGTCGATTCAGCTGTCACTTTTTCTAAGATTTCGCACGCTTTTTCTTTCATTTGATTCGTTGGCTCACACGATCACAGCTTTATTCGTTTCTTTTATACGTTTTTGTTACTCTTAATTGATTGTGTACGAGCCCTCATCAAATCCCCGGTGAGTCGTTTTCATTTTGATAACAACAAACATTTGTATTATTCTTAAATTATATTTGTTTACTCCTGTTAAACTTTTTCTCGTAATTTTTATTAAATATATTAAGATTTTTTTCTTTTAAAAATGGAAGAACAAAGCAAAAAAAAAAAACAAAAAAAAAAATTCATTAAAATATTTACAAAATTTACACTTTTCACGACTAGAACTTACCAAAAAGTCGCATAGAGTGCATAAAGTCTATGATTAGCATAGAAAAAGAAATGATTGGGGAAATACCGACTTTAATAAAAAAAATCATTGATAAATTTGTAGAACTTAAAAACCGAATAATAGAATTTAATTTTAAATAGAAGATTTTTTTTCAATTTTTCACCACCCCTTTAATGGGTGGTAAATTTTGCTAGTTTTTTTTTTCAATAATATTTAAATCTACATGTCAGTGGTAGTACGCCAAAAACTGTGCTTGTTTAACATTTATGATGACATTTTTTCAGTGCAGCCCCTCCACTAAAAATTGTCACGAGCCGCCACTGCATTTACATATGTACATCCGATGAAAGAGATATGTAATCGTAAACCCTGGTCAAGATGTTCATTACTCAAAGAATTTCGTATATAAATCTGATTTTATAATACAATGTATTTATTTACACATTACGATTGTGTTTCAGATATTTTTAGGATCCATTTGTCAAAATAAGTACATTTTAAGAATGGACCATAGATCAATTTAAAATCACGCCGCGATTGACTGGTACATCTGGTTGAGTAGCACTGGACTGTGTATTGAAAATCGAACGAACGACATTTTTTGGAGGATTCCCCGTAATTACGCGTTAGCCCGGCCGCACACCAAAAACGCATGCAGCACGCACGCTGCAAATGCTTTAGGGCACGAACACACAGCGCGGGATGTGGGATGTGGTATATGGGACGTTTTTTTAGATAGTTCTAAACATACAGAAAAAACATGTTATACGGCGGTCATATACGTGGTAACGTGTGGTATATATGTACATGGGACCGTCTATTCATTGGAGCGTTGAAGCATAGCACGCACACCGGGCAAACATTTGCTGCCCGGCGCAGTTTGCACTTTGCATATATATGGCATGCGCGCAGGCAGCACTTTGCAAGGATTGAACGTTTTCATTTTTTGCTACTCGAAAATCGACAGCTAAATAAAAATTAAAGACGATTCGGATTTTTCTATTGAGTTTATACACAGCACACTTTTGTCAGTTGTTGTGCCCCATTCTCCAAGTGACGATTTCGAATTTTATTTCGATTTTGATTTCGATTTCGATTTTGATTCCAATTTTGATTTCGATTATGAAAGTTAATACTTGCTACTAAAGTATACAATAAATGTATGTAACTATTACTATTATCTAACTACAAAGTCTTGTAACTATATTTTTGAAACTGTCAATTTAGTAATAAAGTACTAACCATATAAGAAGGTGGGGCTTTAACATTCTGTTCCTCCATTTGTGTGTGGCCTTTTTTTACCTTTTTATACGGTAGCCGTGGGTAGAGGTAGACTTTTAATGTATTCAAATTCAGGATGCGTTGAAGGCGCATACGCGGCGGATGTTTATTTGACAAATGTATTTTTTCCGAGTGTATGTGAAATATTAACATGTTTTTCCTCGGGAAAACGCGTCACGATAATAAAAGTGTCAGGGTGAAAAGAACGAAAAAATGGTTTGACTGTTGACGGCATGACAAAAGAATGGAAGAATATTCACGATTACTGAGGTACATTTTTCGCAATATACATACATCGGTATGGTAATTTTTTATACGTTTAGGTATGGTAAATTTGTAAATTTTCACATTCGATATTAAGATATAGAGATATAGATCTCTCGTTTGCCGGAGATAGTCGCTCACGCAATGGAGAGAAAGTATTTTTTTTCCATTTCGATAATTCGAATGGAATTGCTGGCAGACGATTTGGCGCCGACTTGTTCAGCATGGATTTATTATATTTCTATCTCAATATATAAAACATATGTACATATGATACATTACAACATAATATTTTCTTACATATTTCTTGCTTTTTTTACTATGGTGGCGCATTAATTACCAAAATTAAAATAACTAAGTACCCAAGTAAAAAGTATGTTTGTACTGATGATAATGAACAGTAAAAAGCGTTTTTGAAAGCTTTTTTTACCATTATTACTTTATTTTATCTTTTTAGGGTTCCAGAATTTTGTGTTTTGTCTAAGCAAGCAGTTTAATTCACCGTAGGCTTGCCCGGCAGCAAAGTGTCTTGATCCTAAATATATTATTGTCTATACCCTTATTTCTGAAGATCGTAACCTCCATTGGTATTCTAATGAGTGTGGAGTTTCCAGAACATCTATCATCAACACTATCTGCACCAAGTGACAGCTACGTTTAGGTTATGTGCAGTGTCGGTTTTAAGGTGGGCTGGGTCGGGCGGCACCCAAGGGCCCCACACGATGCGCCAAAGGCGCTTTACAATTCAAAATTAAAGTGCCAAAGGCCCAAATTTTTTTTAAATTAGAGTGCCAAAGGCGCCTCTACTTTCTAAGCTCAAACATTTGTACTCGCCAAATTCTATTCATTGAATTGAGTGAAGACGCATTCCCTTTTGAATTATAATTCTATTATGCTTATCAAAAAAATAGTTTTACATTTCAATGACACTGCGAAATTTTCTGTAACATCGTAAACTTGTTTCGATATTCTTCAAAGATTGTTTACACTATTTTCAGATTCAATATATCGCTGGAAGATTCTAACTGATCACGTGTAATTATATTCCTTAAATAATTCCTTATTATCTGACACACGATGGGAAGCGAAAATAGCAAGTATCAAAGCAGTTCGTTATCAAATTGTTGACGTTCATGATGCTTTAATTAATTTATCGGAAACTGAATGAAAGGATCCAGGTGTAGCTAATTGAGAAACCACATTTGCGGGACAATTAAAAGATTTCACCTTTCTTGATTCATTAATTGTTTAGTACGATGTTCTTTTTCAAATAAACTTAAATTGATTAAAACTTATCTCCGGTCTACAATGTCACAAAATAGACTTTCTAATTTTGAAACACTATCTATACTGAAAATGATATCGCTGACAGTTTTGATTTTTAGGGGCGCTTAGAAAAAATTGCCTGAGGGCGCCACGGGTGTGAGGCTGGTACTGGTTATGTGCAGTGGTGTCACCCTAATGGTTTCCATGGGTTTCCGGAAACCCGTTATTTAATCTAAAAATTCATATAATTTTTGTCAAAAATTATACAAATCTTGAAAAATTGATGAACTTTCATGCTTGTGATGAAAATAATGTATATATATATATATATATATATATATATATATATATATATATATATATATATATATATATATATATATATATATATATATATATATATATATATATGTACATATATATTTTCAAAATAATTTCATTGAAAATTGGAAATCCGTTGTTCCAAAATTGGGGTGATACCACTGGTTATGTGTGTTTGGACAAAACACTCCAATAGCTGGGCCACGAATATCACCAATAGACTACTTTATTTAATCTATTAATGAATTTCAAACGCGTGTGATAAAGTATAAAAGCTTGTAATATTAATTTTATCTGAGATGAGAGTAAATGAGAGTGGAAAATGTAAATGTTTAACTGTTTAGCCTGTGAGTTCGTAGAAAGTATTGATGGCGAGCTGTCATTACTTTGATTTGACCCAAGATTCCGTTGTAAATGTTAATGAATTCGTTAATAATTAAACTCCTCTAGCTTTATGTCGGAGACACTAGCTTACCTAAATGTTAGCTAACCCCCGTATGTCGGTAAGATATCAAAGCGGCCTAAATAGTGGAAGTGGTTCAAAATCAGGTCAAAATTTTTTGAAGGGCAGGAATGTCACTGAACTAACAGAGTGAAGCTAATAAAGAGCTTGTAAACAACGATTGTAACCATTAAAGATACTTTCATTATAAAATGCCTGTTTTTTTGCTAGTATTCAATTTTTAAACATGAATCAATCGGGGACTGCCTTATTCATGTTGGAATCAACCGCTTTTTACTTTATTTTCGCATTAATGCATATTTAAATCGACCAATCATACGGTTTCCTACATGAAAAATTTTCAACGATAATTTAATTTAATTTAATTAGTGATATTTTTTTCTCTCGTATTTTTTCACTTAACATGAATATTTTTTTGGCAGCTTCCGATTTATAATTTTCCGATTATATGGCTGATTAAAATTTTAAGGATGGATTGTTATTTTATTCATATATTTTTTTAAAACTAGCGTAAAGTAAAATTTTTTTTATAAAAAATATTATTGCAATATATCCATGATGAGTTTGTTTTTAGAATACATATCTAATATATAATTTCGAAAGATACTTTGTATATATCTATGTATGTATGTATATATTTATTGTTGGTTCGTAAATCCGTGACGTCATCGAACTAATGATTCGATTTTTTTCGAGTCAAAGGATTCAAAGTCCCCGGGGGTAAAGGCGCCGAAGGCGAAGCCCTAAGCCCCCAGGGGGCGCAGCCACTGGGGGCGGAGCCCTAGGGTTTGAAGCCTCCTTAGGGTTCGAACCCTAGGCGCAGCTGTGGGGGCGCAGGCACCGGATTCTGATATACATATCATTTTATATATGAGACACTATACATATATGTTTTTTTGTTCGTGACAGTCTGTTTAATAAAAAAAAAACAAATGAGTATTCAAATAAATTTATATAAAATAAAACTATTCAAATAAATTTAATAAAATTTTTACTATTTTAGATTAGTCATGTTTAAGCGGTTTATATTACAAATACCGAGCGAAGCCGGGTAATACAGCTAATTCACAATAAAGTTCATTTACTGTATTTGAAAACATCGTTAAAGAAAGTTCGGCAGAATTATTTTCCTTCGAGTCGCAAAGTGTTAATGATGGGTACGGATGTTGTACGAAATTCCAAAATTCGTTTTAGTTTTCGTAACGTTCGGGAAAATAAACAGCTTCGTCCTGTCTATATACATACATATGTATACCTGTATGTATACATACATATGTATACATACATATGTATTTGCATATGTAATTATTCTTGAACGAATTAAAACTAAGTAGATTTTATATCTAATGTACATATACATACATGTATTGTTACTACTTGATCTCTATAAGACTATAGATGTACATATGTATGTATGTACATACATATGTACGTATCCATGTAAATGTATAGGATAGGCGATGATGGTACACGAATTTAATTTCAATAACGTTGAACGTATTACACAAAGGAGCGTGCTTTCGTTATTTGGTCGATGAAAATATTGCCACGATGGTAATCCATCATTTCTACTGTCGAGATTGATTCGAGCGAAGCGTTGGGATTTTCCATAGAATTTTCCCCGGCGAATAATATGACATACGCATAATCATGTGGTCGCACGCTCGACGAACACATTCAATTAGTGCTCATATTCATCTCACGCTCTACGAGTACATTTTCACGGAGATTTTCCGCATTCACGCATATTTAAGACATAAATATGAATATTTTATAACAAACTGTTTTATCAGATTAAGATTTATACTACTTAGAGAAAGTTTTATATATTTTAAATTATTATTATTGATTAATGATTTTTTATTATTGGTTATTTGATTATTTATAAAGAATCTGATATACATATGTATTATTAATATTTGTATTTTTCTGGCTGAAATAAGAAAGTATTGATACTGACTTTTCATTAAAGATACTATCAATTTTTATAAAATATTTTTATCCTTGCCGGGGGGGAGGGAGTTATTTGCACGGGGGGTACGTGTCCAGGGAGTACATGTCCGGATACCCATAAAAATATATAAAGTCTATTTATAATATATATTTTTATATATTAAATATATAATTGAAACAATGATCTGTTCGCATTTATTAAGACTTGGTTAGTCTGTGTTGCCACTCTTAAACATGCATCAGTTTATCCACTCTTACGAATGCATCAGTGGTACTACAAGAGTACTGATAAAAGGCTCGCTACTCGCTAATTACCGGTTAATTATTATCGACAGTGAATTATTTTTCGATTTACCGGAAATCAGTAATTTAATCAGCCAGTAATGTAATCTCTAGCCAGGACATCTCACTCATTCGTTAGTATTCATAATCGTACGAATTTGTATAGTATGTATTTTAATTGTATAGTTTTATTATTTACATAACTCACATAGTAGATTACAATAATAATTTTTAATATCTTGATGTTGACGAACAATATAATTTTTTCTCGTGTTTATCTAACGGTAATTTTTTTAATTAATAATTTTTCTTATGTTTATCTAACACACTAAGTCATGTTTCAATTATCTTGTATCTACTTTTTTCTTCGGATTCAACACACTTTATTGGAACAGAACGTAACGTGGTGATAAATAAGATCGGTTTCTGTCTCAATTCTGTAAACAATGTCGCTTCATAAATTTCCCATTTACCGCTAAGTTCAAAACGTTCTGGCGCGAAATTTGGCGTCTCAAGAAACAATTAATTTCCAATTAGCTCGGTTTTTGAGTAAACAAGCCAATAAACTGGAAGGGTGATGAAGTGGATATGTACGAATAAAAATTCCCATTTATTCCGAAGGCCGTTCTCACCCTCTCACAATAGGATTTAATGTGGGTAATCTTTAACAGGGTACAAACCACCGTCGGTAATATCTACAAACATATGTACAGCTATCCTAGCAATCGGATATAAAGATTTCGATGAAAGTTTTACACTTGATGATATGCCATTTAATTATTTATCTTTAAGTTCTTTAAGTTCTTTATCGATGAAAGTATTGTTATGCTTTCATTATAATTTAAACGGTTTATAAAGGTACATATGTACATTCATAGAATATTACGTATGTAGAGTCTGTTCAAGAAACGAGCGACCTGGTTGACAGTGTTCGTAACTACCGGTTGACTGCAAAGTATGCGTTACGCATATATATATGTATTAATTTTATAAAGTTTTTCTCAAAAATGAAACAAAAGGAACTTTTTTGTTATCTAAATTTATTTATATCTATATTACGTAATATAAAAAAGTACAAAAAAAAATACAAATAAAAATTCTTTTTTTGGGTTTTTTTGGATTATTATCTGGTTTTGGCGGATGGAAATACCGGAGCGCAGATGCCGCACCACTACATCATGCCCGACTGTATTATACCTATACTTTTACATTGTTGAAAAAAATAACTAACAATTTTTTTTATATTACTTATGTGTTGGGAACTTTGTAACCACCGTGTATGAAAAAGCAAAGATACGTCCTCCTATGTCGAACGCCGAAGCGAAACTAATGACCACTGCATGTATATACACTAATATTGTCACCCAGGTCGCTCGTTTCTTGAACAGACTCTACCTACATATATGATTACATGTACCAACTACCAGAAACACTTTTATATGATAAATACACCAGTTGTATCCAAAATCAAAATTAATTATTAATCGTGTTATTATAAACCTTAGTTTCTTATATTTGAAATGCACTTCACGATGCACATACCTACAGTTTTTACACTTCAAATTCATCATTTTACAAATCAAATTCGTCGTTATACAAATCAAATTCGTCATTTTACAAATCAAAATCGTCATTTTACAAATCAAATTCGTTATTTTAAAAATCAAATTCGTCATGTTGCAAATCAAATTAAACAATTGGATGAAATTAACCATGGATAGTTAAAAAATAATGTATATACATTTTATTTTCATAAAAAATAATAAATCAAAAAATTACCCATTGAGAGGGCTGAATACTCGATGCCTTAATTTTGTTGCCGTTCCATTCTTCGATATATACTTGTATATTGAGTGAATGTATATATTGAGTGAATGCGTCAATATATATCAATATATATATTGAGTGAATGCGACAGTTGCACCTCGACCAGATAATACTGTAAAGTTATTAAGAGAGACGCCCGTAGACCGATGATGTCATGGTGACGCCAACGAATGGAGGAGTCGGGCGTTGCGGCCAATGGCAGCGCTGGACTCGTCGACCAATGACTATACGTGTATGCGCTGAGCGCTCGAGGGTAAAAATATGATGCGCTCTCGAACGGTGGCATTCGGACCATGGCCTCCACCTGACGAGCAGCAATAAAGACTTGAAACCTGCCTGCGTGTTTTCTTGTACCTCGACCTGACTCCACTTACCTCTGAATACTCTTCAATACCTATTTTAAATCGAAAAAATCGAGGTTTCGTATTCCCCAGTTTTCTCCTCCGAAAATGAACCAATTTTAAAAAAAATTTCATCATCAGTATGAGAAAGATATTTTCTGTGTTTCAAACTTCGTATTTTTTTTTAACTAAACCGTTAAATTAGCGGTAAAAATCGGAATTCTCGACAGGGTGGACCCTCTAGGCTCGGAAGTGAGGCTCGGTCTACCCGCTCCTTCCTGTCATTGGTTGCTCTTTGCCACTACTCTAGTATTGCCATGCCCTGAATTAACTCAACTTTTACGTGATGAAATACTCCGACATATACTTCCTGGTTCGCATATAATTTCGGACGGTTGGGCAGCGTACGGAAATATTCCACATATTGCGAATGAAATATTGTACATGCATTCGTTTGTCGTTCAATACAAATTCCTCTAAATATGAATCAAAACGGGCACACAGACACACACATTTATCTAGATCATGAATACGTGATCAGTAATCGATTCTGAGTTCGAATCAATCAAAATCTCGAGTTAGAATTTTCGCATGATCACAAAACTTCACCTCAATAGATGATCTCAATAGTAACAATTTACTACGTACATACATATATAAAGTAAATATACTTCGACTTTAACATATACACAAGCACCAAAGGAAAATTTGGGCCCGGATGAAAATTTAATTTAGTAATCAAATAAAAAAGAAAGCGTGATTAAAAAATAAAAAGTTTAGCGTCTTATAACTACATATTATATACACACATATAATAGCGCTATTCTCTGATTATGTGTAGATAACGCTTGACGAACATAAACTGATAAAAAAAAGCCTAAAGTTTGTATAAATTCATTCGTCGGCCCATCCGAGAGTCGAACTCACGTCTCCCAAATATCTGGTATATAAAAACAAAAAAATATATGTATGTATATATAATATTTTAATTCAACGCGTTATACTACTAAGCTAACGTTGATTCTTCGTGAAGCCTTATTTTTCTCAATATTAATTGAAATTGCTTAAATAATCATAAAATATAAAAATTTATATAATATACAAACCTATACATACGCCCGCGAAGCGAATCGAACACACAATCAATTTAATTGCTTTAATCTCTTGACCAAAACCGCTTTCATGACCGAGTTCATATATGAATATATTTTCGTTATGTATTAATTTATGTTTAATTGTTATTTTGTTTTTTTTGTGTTATATTTTTTGACCATTGTGGCGCTTTAGGAATTCCTGTTATGCCACAATGGTCTGTTTAGAATAAAATAAATAAATAAATAAATAAATTACATATGTATTATATGTATAATGTGATTAACATATAATTTAGATTCCGATTTCGATACACACAAGTACATTGTAGTTGAAAACCTACAGTTTATTTATGTCACTTCGAACTGACCCGAGTTCAAACATGTAGAGCTTATTTCTCTCGATGTTATGTTACGTTAGCAGATCATCGATTTTATTTTAACGATACATGCTATTTACGGGATTAAATTTAATGAAGTTCTATTAAGCTTCACAAAATCTCAGTTACCTATTTGATCAAACGTGCTTTAATCAAGGTATGAAAATGGAAGCTTTGCCTTATACATATGTGAAAGGCAACGTAATTAAACGACGTGCAGCATCCATTCACCATTTAATTGAAAATGGATAGTATATATGTAAATGCACGTACATGACTACTAATGTACTAAAATAAATACCTGTCAAAGCAGTAGTTTGTAGAGTGACCATTAGATGGGTAAATAAATTTCATCGTATTGTTTTACCAGGGTCTGGGTCGTGCCAAGGAAAGTGTCTTGATGGAAAGTCAAAATGGATATTGGCATGTCTATGCAATTTAATTTAAGATAAACTTTCATGAATCGATTTAATTCAAAAATCTTCTTTTGTGCGACTTTTCTAAGAAACCCTCGTCCTTGTTCCCTTGACGAACGTAAAACCAGAAACCCTTAAATTTTATGCGTCACTTTATTCTGAGCACAAAACATTTTACTTACGCACGTTAATATAAATTTCCATTTTTATCAAGAAATTGGTTTATATCTTGTAATTTAAAAATCTAAGCAAAAATGTCCCAAATCAAAACATTGGGTGTATAAACTTCGCGAGAGATTTATTTGATTTAACTTTATAAATGTACATAAATATGTACATACATTTAAATTATCATACATATTCATATATCTAACTTAATTATACATTTTTTTCTTATATGAATACATGTGTATGTATGTATGTATGTATTTACATACATTTGTACGAATTTATAATATGTATAGTATAAAATAATTTAACAGAAATCAAAACAACATAATTAATCAAATTCAACTTACATAATTTACATGTACATATGTAAGTCTACGACGGATTATTAAAACTTGATGTAATTTATTTATTGACGGAATACAAAAATAAATTCAACCAATAAAACTGGTCTTTAATTCTGGATCACTATTTTTTAATATCACAACGATTTTATAAATTACAATATATATTATACTGTACCTAACTCAAAAACCAGTTGTCTGATTATCACTCCTCAAAAAGATATTTTATCAATCTGAAAATTTCCTCAAAACCAACGAAGATATTTTATAAATTTGAATTTTTCTAATCCTAAAGCATTCAAATGAAATCATTTTTTTAGTATTTTAGTATTTTAGTATAATTTTTTTTCATATCGACCTGAACAACTTGATAATTTTTTTTTAAAAGTATTTTCAATCATCAAACATACCGTTAAGTACCGAAATTTAAAATACATGATTTAATTATTATATCGCTAGTTGTTTTACCCAACTTCGCTTAGTTTTTATAATATAAACAGCTTAAACACGGCGAATCGAAGAGTAAATAATCATTTGTTTTTTTACTAAATTTATTTGAATCGAAAATATATCGAATCGTCATAGAAACTGTTTTGTTTACGAAGTTCCTCCCCGGAAAATGCCCCCGGCGCCCCCCGGGCCTTCGCCTCCGCCGCCTCCCGTCCCCCATCCCCATATCGTCATGGAAATTTTGACTTGTTTTCGAAGTTCCAAACCAACGATACTTACAAAGTCTCTTTCGAAATGATATATTAGATATGGTGTAACTTCCGTTCGGTTGAAAAAGTAAGCACAGCATTGTAAGAGTAGGTATCAATTCGCCGAATTAATAATATAATTTTTAACTAAATCTCCTCTACATACATACTCGAAAACAAATTAAACTTGATAATCAACCAATGCCACATTCATCAATGTCCATATATGCAGTATAAATGTATATGTAATGAAACATGGAGCAACAGTGGTATAAAAAGTACACAAAGGGCCCTCACCTGTAGCTTTCGCGGTGTGCAACGAGCTTTATGTATGAAGAGCACGGCGTAACCCGTAGCGGTTTTGTCCGCAGTGAGCGGACGACTGGCGCCGGGACGCCTAACCACGGCTTCTCAAACCCGGGAACCACAGCCTCCCCCCCCCCGCACATCTTAACCGACCTTCGGCGCATAAACCACCCCTACCATACTTGCCACCCCCGTGACGAATCCAACCGTACAACTTTTGCGAAGCAAACAAAAGGTTCGCCCTTTGCTTTTGAATGCGTTTGAATCTGGGCTGTGGAGTCGGAGTCGTGGAGTCGCGGTGTTTTGGCTGGAGTCGGAGTCGGAGTCGTGAAAAATGAGTGACTCCGACCATCATATATATAAAGACGGTAATCTGTGTGTGTGTGTGTGTGTGTGTGTGTGTGTGTGTGTGTGTGTGTGTGTGTGTGTGTGTGTGTGTGCGTGTGTGTGTGTCCTAACTCTCGCCGAACATAATGAACGAATCGATAAAAATCGATTAATTCATTTTTCGACGAGACGACTTTGTCGCGACTCGAACCTATCACTCCAAATAGCCTGAATATGGGTTTAAATTGAGCTAATGGTCTCGGACATCACGCCAAATCCAATTTTTCATTTCGCCTTTTTTTTTTAAACATTAATTGAAATATTCCTTCTCGCCATATAAAAATACGTAATTTTAATAATTTCATTTAGCGAGGTTTTGAACCATTTTTTTATGGATTTATTTTCAATTAAATTATAATTATAATTTAAATTTAAATTATTTATATTTTGACGATATTCGAGAAAAAAATTGATTTCATTCACCGCGAGCGCCGGGAATCGAACCTCGGACCCTCCGATCCAAACGCAATGTCCTCATGAGCTCGCGTCGCACGCCATATCCTCGCCCTAATACGTGTTGTAAATACACATCATATGTATATGCACGTAATTTGTTATGTGTAATAATATATATATATATATATATATATATATATATATATATATATATATATATATATATATATATATATATAGCTTATTTCTTTCATCCGACCATTGTGTTGACCATCAGGGAAAATATTCTCTCCACATTGGCATTGTGGGCTGGAATGGCAAATATATACTCACATAGCTTTATTAAACATGACTTCTGTTCAATATGCTTGGTATCTCTAAAAAACTTCAGCCATTTCTCTTCCATACTCAATTTCAGAGTTGTCTCCCAGTTTTCGTTGGTATTATTTTTATTTAAATAATCTTTTAATATAAGAACTGGTTGAAAAGAAGCTCATTGTTTCCAACATCGGTGTTCCTTACTTGCATTCAACGGTTCGTTCTATTTCCCCCCATTCAGGAACTTGCTTGAGAGTCATCCAATCGAAAGCATTACATTTTTTGAATGATTGGGACCACTTATCAATGTATTCCACAGCAGTGTTAAAGAAATCGACAGTTTAGGGAGAAAACGGGACAAATACGGTACAAATTATAATACGGGACCGAGTAGTGAAATACGGGACGTATGGCAACCCTATTTATAGGTGAATAAAAAAAAAATATAAATATACATATATATATATAAATATATATATATATATATATATATATATATATATATATATATATATATATATATAAATATACATATATATATATAAATATATATATATATATATATATATATATATATATATATATATATATATATATATATATAAATATACATATATATATATAAATATATATATATATATATATATATATATATATATATATATATATATATATATATATATATATATATATATATATATATAAATATATCATTATCATCATCATCATTTACAACCATTCGCCATCCACTGCTGGATGAAGGCCTCTCCAACACGCTTCCACTCGTCTCTGTTTTGCGCAACACTCATCCATCTCATTCCGCACATTTTCCTAATTTCGTTCACCCATCTTCCTTGCGGTCTTCCTTTTACTCTTTTGCATTCTCTCGGATACCATTCAAGCAGTTCTTTTGTCCACCTTTCGTCCATCCTCCTAGATACATGACCCGCCCATTGCCATTTCAATCTCTTCACTATATCCACTATGTCCACTACCCTTATCATACTTCTCACACACGTGTTCCGCTTTCTGTCTTTCCTCGTTATGCCAAGCATACAGCGTTCCATACTTCTTTGAGTACATTGGATTTTATGTAGCATCTTGGCGTTCGGTGTCCAAGTTTCACATCCATACGTCATCACTGGCAAAACGCATTGATCAAAGATCTTTTTCTTCAGGCAGAGTGGCATTTTTTATTTAAAAACAGCATTCATCCGTCCAAATGCAATCCATCCTAATTTCATACGTATCTTTATCTCTTCATCTTTACAAGACATGTCAATTATTTGACCTAAATATAAATAATTATTTACTATTTCTACTGGTTTATCATCTAATGGGATGCTATCAGGCATGCAATAACTATTGAACATTAGTTTGGTATTATCTACGTTAATTTTTAATCCTACTTTTCTACTTTCCCTGTCCAGCTGTGTTAGTCTGTTAAGTAGGTCAGCTGAATCACGAGCTATTAAAACTATATCGTCTGTGAACCGAAGGTGACTCAAGAAGCGACCGTTGATGCTTACTCCGGCTGTGTCCCATTCCAAGTTCCTGAAAACTCCCTCAAGCACCGCATTGAATAACTTGGGCGAGATAGTATCTCCTTGTCTTACTCCTTTTCCTATGCTAAATATATCTGTACCTGAAAAAGTTTTAACCGAAGCTGTGGCATTCTTATATATTGCAGCTAGCAGCCCCACATAGGGTTCCGGTACTCCCTGTGTTTGTAGAGCGTTAAGTACTGCATTGTGGCTAACTGTATCGAAGGCTTTCTCATAATCAACGAAACCTAGGCACAATGGCCGTTGATATTCGTTGGCGCGTTCGATTAGTTCGCCAACTACTTGGAGGTGGTCCATTGTACTGAAATTTGCCCTAAATCCTGCCTGTTCTATAGGTTGGTTCTCGTTGAGGATATTCTTCAGCCTTTCTGTAATAACCTTCGTGAAGAGCTTGTAGATCGCTGAATGTAAACTAATGGGTCGGTAGTTCTTAATATCGCTTTTATCGCTTTTTTTGTGTATATATGTATATGTATGTATATACATATGTATGTATATGTGGCGGCTCGTGATAATTTTTAGTGGCGGGGCTACACTGAAAAGATGTCTAAAAAATGTCACCATAATTGTTCTATCATGTCATAAGAGGACAAAATAAGTAAAATTTTTGGCGTATGACCACTTACATGTGGATTTAAGTATTATTGAAAAAAAAACTAGCAAAATTCACCACCCATTAAAGGGGTGGTGAAAAATTGAAAAAAAAGCTTCCATTTAAAATTAAATTCCATTCTTCGGTTTTTAAGTGCTACAAATTTATCAATGACTTTTTTATTAAAGACCGGTATTTCCCCAATAATTTATTTTTCTATGCTAATCATAGCCAATGCGGTTAATCTATCCTGCCCCATTGAATTTCTCAAAAACGATTTAATTCTCTTAAGAGCTGAAAAACATCTTTCCGGTTCTGCTGTGGTCATAGGAGTTGTGACAATTATTTTTAAGACGGAAAAAACCTGTATCAGCGAATTTTCAACACCCGTATCAAATTATAGATTTTATAAACACTGTTAATATTTTTAAATTGATGTTCATACAATGCCCGTAATTCCGTTTTCAGACGTTGTTTATCTAGCATTGGTTATGCTTTAACGGTTTCGTCGACTTCGGTTGACAGAATATTATCTGAAAATGAAATATTAGTGTATATACATATATACAAGGGAAAAATAATTTTGCAGCAGACAAATGATTTGTGAACTTAAACCGCTCTTTAATTTGACAAGCGATATAATCACACACTTCTATTGCTGCGATTATATTGTTCCTTGTGCAATATTTTATCCTTTTTTGAGGAGGAAAATAATTTAAATTACACTGAGCAACAAAAAATCACGTTTTTGAGTTACCAGAGCGGAGACTAACCAATATTTACTAACTTAAACTCACTAAATTCGAATATGATAATTATTTTTGTTCGTTGGCGATCGTTTACGAGATATGAGCGTTTAAAAAAATGCGCGATTTTTACAGTTTTTTGGCTTTTGCGGTCTTTAACTCAAAATCTAGTATTTCTGTGCTCAAAGTGAGTATTGGATTCAATAGTCAGATGTTTTTTCTTTTGATTCTAATTTTTATTGTTTTAAAATACTTATAGTTAATTGTCTAGCGAATTTTAAAAGTCAAAAATGTATATTGTTTTTAAAATTTGCTAGACAATTAACTATAAGTATTTTAAAATAATAAAAAATCACAATCAAAAGAAAAAACATCTGACTATTGAATCCAATACTCACTTTGAGCACAGAAATACTAGATTTTGAGTTAAAGACCGCAAAAGCCAAAAAACTGTAAAACTTGCGTATTTCTTTAAACGCTCATATCTCGTAAATGAAAGCAAACCAACAAAAATCATTATCATATTCGAATTTAGTGGGTCAAACTTAGTAAAGATTGGTTAGTCTCCGCTCTGGTATTTTTTTTTTTGTTGCTCAGTGTTATTAATGTCATCAATTGAGGGCAATTTATCCCGTTTTTCCCGTAAAATTTTAATGAATGTGTCTACCCCTTCATGAACAGTTAAACCATTGGCATCCCTGCGTTGCAATTTAGAATATAAAATATCGACATGAGGCATGATTTCGTGAAAAAAATTCAACCAACAGTGAACGAAGTCTGCATTTTTATAAGTTTGTTTCAAAATTTTCTGTACACCTCCCCTCTCTCCGCTCATTACAGCGGCACCGTCGTAAGTTTGAGCAATAAGTTTTTCATTGTCATCGTTTAAAACTAGTTTTAATTGTTCAGTAATGCATGCTGCTAAACCTTCTGCGCTCTTATTTTCCGGATTAAAAAAACCCCAAAAACTTTACCCCCTAATTCGTAACGAAAAACATTAACCTGTTGACAATGCATCGATACATCGGTTGTTTCATCTGCCATAACAGCTAGATAAGTTGCTTTTTTTTATTTCAGCACTTATTTGTTCCCTACACACGTTCAAAATACAATCTAAAAGTTCATTTTGAATAGTTTTTGATGTCCCTTTAAAAACCGAAGAAGTTTTTTTAAATTTTGTGAATATTCTAGAAGCCCTCGAAAAACTCCTGGATTTTTTGAAATTATCTATTTCATCGTGTCCCCTCATTGGCATTTCAAATTTACCGCAAAATTTAACGCAATCAATAATTTTAGATAAAACATCCCGATTTTTTTTGACGTTTTCGTTATGCTTATCTATTTCCCGCCGATAAGCTTCGCTTAAATGGGTTTTTATGTTAGCCGATCCCAAAATCGTGAGATTACACACATTTTTTAAGTGTTCGACACTTCCCTCGTGTTTTTTCATTTTATCGTTTAAATGTTTTAAGTCAATAACTCCTGTTTTCGTCCAAGATGCTTCGCCTGGCGACTCGCCTCCAAACAAAAGACTCGGATAACAAAATAACGCTTTTTTTCTGTACGTCCCGTTAACCAATTGTATTTTTTATACCTGTCTGGATTAAATTTTCGCGAGTAACTAAAAGATCTACTAGTTGCAGGCTGTGAAATAATTAAATTGGGCGTGATGCGGCCTAATGCTTTTATAGCGACTTTTTCGGTAAGTTCTAGTCGCGAAAAGTGCAAATTTTGTAAATATTTTACTGAATTCTTTTGTTCTTCCATTTTTAAAAGAAAAAAAAATCTTAATATATTTAAATAAAAATTACGAGAAAAAGTTAAACAGATTTGAAAAAAGTTTGCTGTTATCAAAATAAAAACGACTCACCGAAGATTTGATGAGGGCTCGTACACAACCAATTACGAGTAACGAAAACGAATAAAGCTGTGATCGTGCGATTCAACTAATCAAATGTAAGATCAAGCGCGCGAAATCTTAAACAAACTGACAGATGAATGTCGTTTAACAGGCGAAGGCTGCCGACTGTCCAGCCCAAAACGGCAGAGGGAGTGAAAGAGAAAGAGCTATCTGCAGTTGCAAATAGCTCTTTCTCTTTCTCGTTCCGAAACTCCGGGCTGCGTGGCGTTCAGGGCGGCGCTGTAACACTTTACAGCCAGTACAGCAACATTTTAATTCATCTGTCACCATACAAGTTAGTGGGGTCTTCGAAACGGTCAACATTACTTACAATATCACCCTTTTGGATATGGGTGATATTGTAAGTAATATTTACTCTGTCGAAGGCCCCAATAGTTCGTCCAGCCAACTAATAAAAAAATATCATTAATAAATAAAATATTAAATGTATTATTAAACATATATTTTAGAATTTTATAGGAGGGACTGCAGCCCGGCAGCCCATTAGGACGAGCCGCCACTGCATTGTATATACATATATGTATGTATATTTTTATGGGTGCACCTCACGGGATCGAATTAGAAATGCACGAAAAACCAAATATCGGAAGGCAAAGATCGAAAATCGAAAGATAAAAAAAAAAAAAAGTGTGCATGGTAAATACATATATATATATATTTATATATATATATATATATATATATATATATATATATATATATATATATATATATATATATATATATATATTTTTTTTTTTAATTTTTTTTTTATTTAATTTACACCAAGAAGGCCTAACAGGTAAACCCAATGCGCCTTCCTGGCCAAAGACAATTATATAAACATGTATGTACACCATCCATATATACACAAATACTTACACGTATACACAAATACACATACATACATACATAAATATAAAAATACACATATACATACATACACACCTATACATATATATATTCACATATACATACATATACATATACATATACATATACATATACATATACATATACATATACATATACACATACACATACATTACATACATCCATAAACATACAAACATTATACATGCATATACACATAAACACATAAATACAGATAAATAAAGATAAATTACTCATATATATAAAAATAAAAAATAGCATACATATATAAATAAAGATAAAACCAACATACGTACACATTATGCTAAATAATAAAATTACAAAATGAAAACAACATGTGTAAATATGTATGTAGCTAGAAGTCATTTAAAATATGCTGCCTGACAGAACTGTATGATGCAGTAAAAACATCAAGGCTCCCAGAAAGCAGGTTAAATAGTCGAATGGCTCTTGAAAGGGGTGAGTCATCTGGGTATATATACATATATATATATATATATATATATATATATATATATATATATATATATATATATATATATATATATATAATATATATATATATATATATATATATATATATATATATATATATATATATATATATATATATATATATATATATATATATATATATATATATACCCAGCAGTCACATAAAACGGAACGCTTGTGAATTTTGCGACATACGTGTTTGTTCTAATCATCACTTCGTTATTTGTAACTTTATCTTAGTTATTTCTTCTGCATATTGGTAAAAAAACGTAATTCTTTTAAACTATGTACAAAATACAGTTATCTTGTATATATGCAAAATAAAACAGACTTAGGTACAAAAAACTAAGGGTACGCCTTTGTTCATTGTGCGTCAAATGCTTTCAAACATTGAAAAGATCATGCTCAGCTGAGACCTTTTGCTGTATGATTGTTCTAAGGGTAATTAGGGGTTTAATAGTTTTTTATTTTATAAAATTGATGGATTTAATATTAAATTTTGAATTTTAAATTAACAATATCGATTCTTCAGAAATTGGTCGCTGCAGGGATATTTCCGCCGAAAAAAAACTTTGATTGCTGCGTATTTGAAAGCGAAGAAGGTTTCCATGCGAAAAATTGCCAGACAAGAGTGTTTCGGTAAACACAGTTCCGAGAATTTCGATATATATATATATATATATATATATATATATATATATATATATATATATATATATATATATATATATATATATATATATCAGTGGCGTGCGGTCCATGGATGCGGTGGATGCGGCGCATCCCCTATAACTTTAAAAAGCCAAGAGTATTTTTAATAAATATTTGAATTTCGCTTCGATGTATTCTTAGTGATGTACGTGATTATGATGTAGTTTATGAGTATATATATATATATATATTTCACATATCACGTGTTTTTTGTTACATGATGCATTATATAGGATCTTTTGATAATTTTTATTAAGGATTCGCATAGGCGGGCGGCCGGCCGGCCACAGGCGAGTGACGCTGGCGAGTAGACGCTGACTGAAGTGCGCCCGCGTCATGGATTCGGAGTCGATACCGATCCCATTTGCGCATGCGCACTATGAGGCTGTCTTATTCGCGCGGACGCGTTGACACTTGTTTAACCTCTACGGTGGATTCGGTTTCTCTGTTCGCTTATCTATTGAGTTTCACTTGGAAGCCGCTGTTGATCGATATTTCCGCACGCTACGCCCCAAGTTATTTATCAAAAAGCTAGCCGATTCATTTCTTTAGACGAAGTTAATCATTTATACTGTAAGTTGGTTATTTTTTACTTTTGAATTAAGTTTTCATTTTAATTAGTTTCGTCTAACTTTATTTTTAGTTTACTGTTCCACTACTTACGAGTTTTCATTATTGCCTTTAATATGGATATCGAAAATAACAATGAGAGTGGACTTGTCGTCGAGATCAATAATAATTGCAATTGTTTAATTGAAAATGTGCTGAAAAGAAGATTTGCTTCTCTCCCATTTAATGAAAAGGAGATTATTGTTAAGAGCCCCAAACCCACACCAATATTAAATATTCAGTCTAAAACAAAAACATTTAAAAGGTATTTTAACACAGAAACATACGAAAAAATTTCATGGATTTGTGGATTTCACTTAACGAAATTATTCTGTTGGCCATGTATTTTATTTTCTCAAGAAGTGAATGTCTGGAGTAAATTTGGATTTTCTGACCTAAACAATTTAAGTAAATCGCGCAAGAGACATGAATGTTCCCAAGCTCACATATGTTCTGCTGCTCAATTTAAAAAATTTGGAAAGGGACCTCGTATAGAAAATTTTTTAAGTGCTCAATTTAAAGCAAATATTGAAATGCACAACAAAGAAGTTACTGCAAATAGATACATTTTGTCGAAATTAATAAGCGCGATCTGTTTTTTAGCAAAACAAGAACAACCTTTACGAGGACATTTTGAACACCAGGAATCGTAAAATAGAGGGAATTATATTGAATTGCTGTATCTGTTGAGTGAATCAGACATAAAATTGAAAACTCATTTAGATAACTCTACGGTGTTTACTGGATTATCGAACCATATACAAAATGACTTGGTATCCGCAATATCAAAAGTCTTGCTAGATGAGATTAAAACTGAAATACGTGCATCAAAATTTGTTTCCATAATTGTGGACGAATCTACAGATATCAGTCGCAAAGCTCAGCTATCTACTATTTTTAGATATGTAGATGAAAACAATGAAATTCAGGAGAGATTAGTTGGATTTGTCGATGTTAGTCCCAATAGAACAGCTAATTCTCTTTTTCAGCACATACGTGAGACCTTGGAAGAATTTGGTTGTTTGGACAAATTAATTGCACAAACGTATGATGGAGCGGCTGTAATGTCCGGGGAGCATAATGGAGTGCAACGAAAAATTCGAGATATTTGTCCTAATTCTTTATTTGTCCATTGTTACGCTCAGAGATTGAATTTAGTTAACCATATATCCGGATGCAAACGTTTTTTCAGCCGTATGTTGTCATTTTCAACTTTTTTTTGTAAGTCTTCAAGAAGAATTTCCCTTCTCGATTGTCAAATAAAAAAACGATTTCCCACTGCTGCCCCTACACGATGGAACTACAATAGCAAAATTTTAAATATGGTATTAGAATATCAAACAGAATTAATGGAAATATTTAATCAAATAATTAATGATGAAGACG
This sequence comes from Arctopsyche grandis, assembly GCF_051622035.1. Classification (NCBI taxonomy): domain Eukaryota; kingdom Metazoa; phylum Arthropoda; class Insecta; order Trichoptera; family Hydropsychidae; genus Arctopsyche; species Arctopsyche grandis. The sequence continues at coordinate 17,469,774 of NC_135355.1, forward strand.
AATGGGATACTGATGCTGTCATAAATGCTGAAGTCCTTCATCGTTATTTAAAAGAGTTTGAATTCAATTTCAATTTGCATTTATTTTCTGCAATATTTAATTCGGCAGATTTTTTATTTGAAATTTTACAAAAAAAAAACCTTTGACATATCGTATTGCGTAAGTGAAATTAAAAAATTTGTAAAATATTTAGATAACAAAAAAGACGATTTTGATTCATTGTGGAACAAAGTAATAACTAAAAATTTTAATAGAAAAAGAAAATATGCTGAATGTGAAGAAGATGTGAAAACAACGTATAAACTTCACTATTCTGAAATTTTAGAAACTCTTTCAGTAAATACAACCAATCGATTTCGAGATATCGAAAATTTAAAATTTCTTTTAATTTTTTTTAACGTCAAAAAATTTAAAGAATATGAAAATAATTTTCCAGATATCCTATTTAAATCACTCCACCTAACTTATGGAAAATAATTTGATTTGATGAAATTAAAAAGCGAATTAATTTACATGTACTCAACGCAAGATTTTCATTTGAAATCTATAAATGACGTAAAGGAATTAATTGTGAAAGATGATCTAATAGAAGTTTTGGAACAAGTATTTAGTTTAATACAATTAATTTGTACGATACCTTCCACGAGCGCATCGGCTGAACGATCATTTTCGACTATGAAAAGAATTAAAACGTTCACCAGAAGTAGTCAAAGTGAAGAAAGACTCTCTGGTCTTACTAAAATTGCAATCGAAAAGAAAATAATGTCAAATTTAAAAAACAATAAAAAATTCTATGATGCGGTTATCGATGAATTTTGTAAAAAGGAACGAAGAATAAAATAAAATTTAAAAAAATAAATTGGTCGGTTTTTTTTTCAAACAAGAGACAGCATCCCTTGTTTGAAAAGTCACCGCACGCCACTGATATATATATATATATATATATATATATATATATATATATATATATATATATATATATATATATATATATATATATATATATATCCATTTGTATACACATACGGTACATTCTATGTATATGTATGTACATTTTATGTATATGTATATATATATATATATATATATATATGTATGTATATATATATATATATATATATATATATATATATATATATATATATATATATATATATATATATATATCGTGTGCTATCGTTGTGTCTGGACGTGTTAAATCGTTCGCATTCTACCATGGAGGATATTGTTACTATAAGCCAGAGAATACTCGCGGACCTTTCAAAAAAAGGATCTGGTGCCAATGTCCTTACCAAGGACAGGGTGCGATACATCAGCGACGAAATTAAAAATATAGTATCCATCGCACGCGTCGCTTTTAATAACCTGGCCTCGCTAAAAATCGCTGTGGAGTCCCTCCAGACTATCCACTCTGATGTCGGTGAAATAAAGAGGATGATGTGTCGTCCCTTTCCAGCAGCTCTGGCTCCAGCTGTTTTTGTCGAACCTACAACTCTGCAATCGGGCGAGGTAACATTACGAGAACTCTCCACACTGTCAACTGAATGTAACAATACTACAGTACATAAACAAACACCTGTCAGATGCCCGTATGACGTTATAGCGGCATCCTCTACCGTTTCACCTCCGCCTTATTCAGCTTCAACTTCACTCGCGTCTGCTTTAGCTTCAGCATCTACTCATGGGTGTGCTACTGTTTCTGCTTCTACTGTTTCTGCTTCTACTGTTTCTGTTTCTGCTTCTCCTCCTTCTCCTATAAAACCTGCGAAATCTTACAGTCAGGTCGCAGCGCTATCTTCTACTGCTTCACCTCTGCCATCTTCATCTTCAGCTACACTTACATCAGCTTCTGCTTCAACATCTGATTATGTTCCTGTCTCTTGTGCTCCTGCTTCTGCTTCTACTGTAGATCCTTCAAATTCGTTCAGTCAGGTCGCTGGGACTTCTTCCGGGAGACTGCCATATACTCGTGGATCTGGAGCACCTGATAAAACTTTACAGGTGGCCACTATTCCGAAATTGAAGAATGTACACGTTTTTAATTTGGCAAATAACTGCACTTGTGATACTGTGAAACAGTTCATATTAAATAAAATTAAAAATAAAAGAATCAACGTTTCTCAGGTTGCTAAAACTGACATGTGCTCGTCATTTAAAATTAGTGTAGATACTGAAACTTTTAATATAATTATCAATCCTGAATTTTGGCCTATGGGTACTGGCATAAGAGAATGGTTATTTCTCAAAAAAATCTCTTCGAAACCGATTGCCCAAACCCGTGACCCGTAACATTAAACTTTATTATCAAAATGTGCGGGGTTTAAATACAAAACTCAAGGAATTCTACAACAACGCCGCTTCTAGATCTATTGACGTCCTTGCTATTACTGAAACATGGCTAAACTCATCTGTACATGATGCCGAAGTACTTGACAGCAGTTTCAATATATATCGCCATGATAGATCTGCCAGAGGTGGTGGTGTTCTTCTAGCAGTTAAAAATACAAATATTATTTCGGTTGAAAGACTTAGTCATCTTGAGGACATTCATGAATGTGTATGGCTGAAACTAAGATTTGTTAACATTCCTTTTTTTATATACATATGTACTATTTATTTTCCACCAAGATCTCCACCAAATATTTATAAGCGATTTTTTGATTTAATTATATCTAATTATTCACATTTAAGTAATGGTCGCATTTTTATATCTGGAGATTTTAATCTGAATTCTTCTAACTGTTTTCCTGATGACCTTAATTTTTTTATATCTTTATTCAACTTAAAACAAATTAATACTATTCGAAACTATTTTAATAATTCCATGTTGGATTTTCTATTAACAAATTTAGATTGTCAGAATATTATTATTTCAAATTCAGTTGATTCCTTGGTTCCTGAAGACAGCTATCATCCTGCTCTTGATATTCATTTAAAATTAACTATAACTTATTCCTCACTTCGTTTAATAAATAACTGTCTTAATACCTCTGTCCTAAATGGATGGTTATTTACAAATGTTGATTTCAAATATTTAAATGATATTCTTTGTAATTGTCAATGGGAGCGAGTTTATGAGTGCAAAGATGTTAATTTGGCCCTCTCTAATTTCTATGACATTATATATTCTATTTTTAATGATTGTTTTCGGTTGAAAGGATTAGTGACGAGTAAAAGGATTTATCCGCCTTGGTTTACTAAAGAAATTATTAATCTCTTAAAAAGTAAATATCAAACACATACACTCTGGAAGAAATCGAGCAATCCTCTTATCTTAAATAATTTCCGTATTTTACGTACGGAAATTAAGAAATTAATTAATAATGCATATAATGTTTATGTAGCTGATTGTGAAAGTTCCATAGTTAAAAACCCTAAGAAATTCTGGAACTTCATCAATTCTAAACGTGTAAATCGTGTAAAGTCGACCATTATGTACAATGATTCTGGATTGTTAGAGGGTGATCAAAACATTGCTAATGGATTTGCCGACTTTTTTAAATCAGTTTTCAATAATCCTACTGATTCCATGGAACCTACCAATGACTCGGAATTTACTTTCCCCACTTTAGCGATTAATCATCTTGACTCTTCCGATCTGAAATATGGCTTTCTAAAGTTAAAAAATATTTATTCTTCCGGTCCTGACTCCATCCCTAATTACATCCTAAAAGGATGTGAGGTTAGTCTCTTAGAACCTTTAAAATTCATTTTTAATTTAATTCTAAGGAACTCTTCATTCCCCAATTTATGGAAATGCTCTAAAGTAACTCCTATTCATAAGAAGGACGATAAATCTTGTGTAAGGAACTACAGACCAATAACTATCTTGTCAGCGCCAGCCAAAATGTTTGAGGTAATATTACACAGATACATTTTTAATCACTTTCAAAGTACGCTCATTGATCAGCAGCATGGCTTTCGTCCGGCCAGATCAGCTATTACCAATTTATTATGTTTCTCTAATGACATAACCAGCACTTTGGATTGTAATAATCAAATGGATGTAATATATACTGATTTTGAGAAGGCGTTTGATAAAGTTGATCATAAAATTTTGGTTAGTAAATTAAGTTTTATTGGATTTACTTATAATCTTGTTAGTCTTTTTATTTCTTATTTACAGGATCGACGTCAATTCGTTAAGTTTGGGAGTTGCTTTTCTTATGAGTATGTTGCCACTACTGGGATTCCCGAAGGATCAAATCTTGGCCCTTTATTATTCCTAATATTTATCAACGATATTCAATCTTCTATTCACCATTCTAAATTTTTATTATATGCGGATGACTTAAAAATCTATAAGAGAATAATTGATTTACCTGACGCTCTTTATTTGCAAGAGGATTTGAATTCTATTTATGAATGGGCTAATGTTAATAAACTTCCCTTCAATATCCTAAAGTGTCGGGTCATTTCTTACTCTCGTTCTCGTTCTCCTATTAAATATCCGTATAAATTTCATGATTCTCTTCTTCAGAGAGAATTATTTATATCTGATCTGGGAATAGTCTTCGAAAATAGTTGGAGTTTCAACATTCACATTGAGAATATCTGTGATAGGGCAACAAAAATCCTTGGATTCGTAATCCGTAATTCGTCCGAACTAGGGCTCACTGCCATTCGTCTCTTATATTGTACATTAGTTCGCAGTGTGCTCGAGTTTGGCTCCATTATATGGTCTCCCTATCAACTTCGTTACTCTCTAATGTTGGAACGAGTCCAAAGGAAATTCCTTAGATTTTTATATCTGAAGACATTTGGATTTTATCCATATCTGTTCCCTAGTGCCTTTGTCTTGGGATCTTTGGGTTTCAACTCCCTGGCAAAGAGAAGAGATTTATTTCTTGGGAAACATTTCGTAAAATTACTTAGGAGAGATTCACAATCCCACTATCCTGGAGAAACTAAAATTCTGGGCCCCGGAAAATCGTAGAGTTTTAAGAAAACATGATATATTTTTGCCAATTAGGGCTAAATCAAACGTGCTCATGAACTCCCCCCTCTCGAGAGCTGTTCGACTCCTTAACTTACTGGCACATTACTTGGACCTATTCGATGCCAGTTATGTTGAGTTGGTGGAACACATCCTAAATAGCACGATATAAATTTTTCAATCTTATTTCTTTGTTTTTATTTTGTGTACATATTTTTTACTTGATTTTTATTATTTTTTTATGATGTTTTTTTTTTTTATTTATGATTTTTATTATTTTTTTTATGATGTTTTTTTTGTAATTTTTATGATTTTTATTATTTGTATTAAAATCACATTGACGCTTTGGGGCAACCTGTCAAGTCTCTGTGGTATTGATTTTTTAAAATAAAATAAAGTAAATTATATATATATATATATATATATATATATATATATATATATATATATATATATATATATATATATATATATATATATATATATATATATATATATATATATATATATATATTTATATATATATGTATATATATATTTTTTTTTATTCACCTATAAATATGGTTGCCATACGCAGTGGCGGACTGGCCATACAAGCGAACATGCCCGATGGCATGTGGGCCCCACTTATGTTAGAAAATATGGGCCCTTAGTAAAATTAAATAACTTTTTAACTATTTCACGTGTGTAAAAAATTATAGGATATTGCACTTTGGGACCTAAAGTTTGGGTATTTCAACAAAACAAATTTCTTACGATATACACAAACAACTAATACCTGCTTTAACAGCCCAAGGATCGGTTAACTTTTTTTATTAGGCTCGAAATGTTAGTTTCAACATTTGTGTGGGCCCTTTTGCTGGGCCCATTTCTAACCTCAATATTATATACATATATACCAATACCTATGTAACAACTACCTTCTGAAATAAAAATGGGAATAAACAAATTTCCGTGAATAATATAAACTGAATTGCTTAAAACAATTTTGATAGGACGATTCATCATCAACCAGCGATTTAAATTTACTTCATACTTTCAAAATAATATTTGATTATACTTCGACGATATAGTAAGATTTAAATACACAATTTTAAACAGTTTCAGAATATAAAATCTATTCATAATCTAGACACATCCATGTATATAGAAATATAGGATAGGGGCCCCCTCCCCAAAATCCCGATTTTCGCATGATCACAAAACTTTATCTATTGTTATTACGTACATATTTATGTATAAAGATAAAGTGAAAAGTGAAATTAGAACAGACAGTCGGTAGAAATTAAGTTAATTGATAGTTTTTTAGTGACTCAGTTTGATGGTCGATTTTTGTTGACCGTGTGAAGATTTTTAGAAAAAAATTTTCGCCTGCGGCACTTTTTTCGCTTTTTACATAATATTTTTTTCTAATTATTTTATTAAAAATAAGCTTATTTTTTTCATATTTTATAACTCAATAAGGTGTATGCAAAGAATATTTTCCATTTTTATTCCGATATAAAAAAGATTTTTTGAAAAAAAGTTCAATTTGACCAATCTTTGCTTGCGCCCCCCAAGAAAAAGCTGAAATGACGTCCCTGATTGTTTTCTACCGAAAGTAAAAGCCGCTTTTATGCCGCATTATTGTATGATGCATTCTATTTACCTAGGACAAGGGTTAAAAAGAAATATACAATGTAATTTATGGATCTATTTTGCTTTTGCCATTTTTCTTGTACATAAATTTGTTTATTCCCGTTTTTGAAAATTTTATTTTTTTTTTACCCTTGATTTTTAGCGTGATGGAAAGAAGAAAATTTTGTTATATGGGGGGGGGACAAATTTTTTTAACCCTGGCATGCACTAATTTCAGTCCCAGTCCGCCACTGGCCATACGTCCCGTATTTCACTACTCGGTCCCGTATTATAATTTGTACCGTATTTGTCCCGTTTTCTCCCTAAACTTTTCTCCAAAAACTGTCGATTTCTTTAACACTGCTGTGGAATACATTGATAAGTGGTCCCAATCATTCAAAAAATGTAATGCTTTCGATTGGATGACTCTCAAGCAAGTTCCTGAATGGGGGGAAATAGAACGAACCGTTGAATGCAAGTAAGGAACACCGATGTTGGAAACAATGAGCTTCTTTTCAACCAGTTCTTATATTAAAAGATTATTTAAATAAAAATAATACCAACGAAAACTGGGAGACAACTCTGAAATTGAGTATGGAAGAGAAATGGCTGAAGTTTTTTAGAGATACCAAGCATATTGAACAGAAGTCATGTTTAATAAAGCTATGTGAGTATATATTTGCCATTCCAGCCCACAATGCCAATGTGGAGAGAATATTTTCCCTGATGGTCAACACAATGGTCGGATGAAAGAAATAAGCTGGCAGTTGAGGCAATTTTGGTTTGCCAGTATAATTTTTAAATGACTTGCGCTCAATTTTATCATCATGTAAAAGAGGAAAACGATTTAATTAAAAAAAGTTAAATCATCGTTAAAATACGATTGGGCTAAAAAGACTAATTTTTTAAAATAAACTATTACCTACCTACTTTTCCATATTTTATTTATGTAGCACTTAAATGTCCCGTACCAATGCTTGACAATTATGGCAACCCACCTATGTATAATCCGAGTTAATTTAACCGGTTTTGGGTTAAAAAAAAGCCTTGTAAAAAAGGCGTTTTGATTTTCCCTATTTTGTAAACCCCAGAGCGTACAGTATCTAAGTACAGTATTTAAGTACAGTATCTCGTAAGTCATCGAGTATATATAAATAATATGTCATCAAGTCGACCAATTAACATTATTTTTACTAAAATAAATAAATAGTTAAGGCTGTTTAAATATTTGTTCTGGTTATTTTAAATTGCATTCAATTGCAACTCTTGAAATTTAGGCTATATATTATTTATATTCAATTAATATTAAAAATTATAGTTCTCTTCGCTACGATCACTCTCGCCATAATGAGCAAAAGTAAAAAAAAAAATCCTATTTCACTTAAAAGGACTATGACAAGGCGTATGTCTTGTCAAATTTTGTAAATGTGTATAAATATTGAAGTGATGCTAAAGGCATAAAAAATAAATTGCTCACTACAATTATTTGCATAAAAATCTAATATTATGACACAGTTTTCTTCAATTAAATGACCTACATATGGCTGTACAAGCATACATACATACATATATACATGTATGTATTATATTATAATATGTACATAAAAAATCGTATTTGAATAATTATAGTTTATTTGCAAATCAATTTTTACCCATGTTTGCACAATAAATCAAATATTCTTCATTTATGATAATTTATTTGATTGAAATCGTATTTTTCGTATACGAACCTACAAATATTTTATTCAAATATTTATAGAAAATACGTTACTCATATTCATACGGAAAATATTATTATAATTCGTATCAATATTGACATACCATACGAGGAATGTGGAATATATAAATTCTCGTTTTCTTATCACGAAAAAGTATATTGGGCTCAAACTCCGTCGATTAAAATACGGAATCTCAGAGGACGAAATGCTTCTGAAAATTTTGGTTTACGTATTTGTTGTCTTAAATCTGTCGCCGAGTGCTTGCTCTCAAATCGTCTTGAGTCCTGAGATACCGGATAAGTTTTTAAATCTTACTTCTTGTATTTTAGACGTATACAAGCGTCAACTTTCCAACTGGAGCGATTTGATCGTAGCCACAGATGATCGCAAACTGAGTTTTTATTTCGCAAACCTTATTATGAAAAATATGAACAAAGTCTTCACAACACTTTCATACACGTACCTATTGAACAACTTCAGATCATACCAGAAGTTCCATCTCAAAAGAAACGCCAGGATGATAATACTGATTGGTTTCGACAATTCGGACCTCATTGATTTGATTGCACTACTGGCAACTCGCAGCATACACTTCACATTTGTTTTTTACAATGGAGCTAACGAGAATCTATATAGGAAGGTGATGGAGAATTGTATTAAAAAAAGTTTGTACAACTCCTTTGCTATAATCAACAATAAAGATGATATTTTAATAGTGAGTGTCCGATACAAATTTTTACCAAATTGTTCGAAAATCATCAAAGTCAACGCCAAATCTTGGTATACATCTTCAGATGTTGGGAAGTTACTCTATTTCAAGGAGAAATTAAATTTGCACAAATGTCCACTCAATTTGGCTACACTAGAGTTACCACCCAACGTCGTGTATAAATCTACGCCTGATGGAGATATTTTAGAAGGATTTGAAACCCAGATTGTGCGAACAGTAGCGCAGGATCTAAACTTCACGCCCAACTTTATTGTTCATCCAGACTTATATTGGGGTTTCATAAATATAGTTAATAATACTGCTGGAGGTTTGATCGGAGATATATTTAGAGGAAAATGTGAAATGGGCTTTGGAATAATTTGGCCAGATATCAATAGAATGAAACTATTTGACTTAACTTTTTCATACTCAAGGGATTGCTTAACATGGGCAGTGCCATTATTTGCCGCAAAACGCTCATTTGCTCTAGAAACAATGGGCTATTTAGCTAAAGGCTTTGATCACTATGCCTGGTTGTTCTTATTCTTCTCTGTTATGATCATTCCCATTGTGATTACAATAAGTTACAAAATTTATAAGAAAAATGTAAACATCATAGCAGTGTTTTCCATTGGTATGTTGATATCGATTGCAATTTTGATACAAAAACCGATACCTAGGAAGATAATGTGGGCTGAAGGAACTTTAAAAATTTTAATGGTCGTATGGTACACATACACTATGATCATGACAACAATATACTGCGGCTTTTTAGCCGGAAGTTTGATCATTCCAGATTCGACGCAGAATATACAAACTTTGGAAGAAATTATCAATTCTGATATGGCTATGGCCACGAGCAGAGATATCGTTTACAGCATAAACCATATAGATGACCCAAAGTTTGATGAAGTCAAAAAGAGAATTCAAGTGAGATTACCTTCATTAAAAAAAATTTTGAAACTTATCTCACGAGGGGAGAGATTAGCGTATTCCCGCAACTTAGGCACGCTTCTATATTTTCAAGATAAGCTTTACTTGGAAAGAAAATGCGTTTGTAATATTTTCCACATTCTCGACAATTGCTACATAGGCTACCCTCTTGTCATGATTTTACGGTAATATATAAATACATATATATCCTCTATAATTTATTTATTTCGAGATATTTTGTTATGATGTTTTTTCCGAGTGTACATACATATCCGTACTAAGATTTTATAAATAACTTATTTTTTTAGGAAAGGGTCGGTTTTCACGAGAAGAGTAAACACGATAATAAAAAGACTTTTCGAGTCGGGACTTATCAATCACTGGAACCCGCACATCCTTAAGAAGGGTTTTCTCGCTAAGATTCTCCTCAAAGCCAACTTCAAACCGGAAAACTTGGAAAAAATCAAGAATGTTTTCAAGTTATTCGCCTTCGGCAACATTGTGGCAACATTCGTATTTTTATTGGAAATTTTGTATGACAAACTAGAAAATTGGCTCGAGGCGAAGAGGAAGAAGGATTTATTCGAATATTTCAATTGAATTTTGATAAGTTGAGAGTGAAATTGAATTATAATATTTTTACAAGCTGTTTTTAGTATCACTAGATGTCTATATATAATATAATATATTTATGTACAGAAAAAATTCAATACATTATTACCTACTGTTGCGTAGGGGTGGGTGGAGGATCCAAGTAAAAGGCCAACAGTCATTTCACAGCATTTATTGATGATTAAGGAGATACACGCACTGGCAGTGCTCAGTCCAGAATGACATGATATCGCCTACGTACCGCCTTATAAAAGGGGTAGATCTCTCAGGATGTCTAATCTGTTTACCTACTGTATAGTCACGTATTCGGATATGTATTCCCACGGTATGAGAAGTGCAATCATTGTTTAGCTTACTTGCACTTAGCCTGTCGCTATTCCTTGAAACCACTTATACCGGTCGCATGGTATGCACTTAGTTAATCCGTTAACAGATATCCGTAACAGATAATGTTAACGGATTAAGATAATGTTAACGGATAAGTTGAACGGTCACACAGTCTCTGGGATTCTATTCGCTTAATCCGCGGCGTACGTAACACTACTATGTACCCAGTGGAGGACTGGGACTGAAATTAGTGCTTGTCAGAAGTCAAAGGGGGCCCACCCAGGGTTAAAAAAATTTGTCCCCCCCCCCCCATATAACAAAATTTTCTACTTTCCATCACGCTAAAAATCAAGGGAAAAAATAAATAAAATTTTTAAAAATGGGAATGAAGAAATTTAGGTACAAGAAAAATGGCAAAAGCAAAATAGATCCATAAATTGCATTGTACATTTCGTTTTAACCCTTGTCCTAGGTAAATAGAATCATAAAAGAATGCGGCATAAAAGCGGCTTTTACTTTTGGTAGAAAACAATCAGGGACGTCATTTCAGGCAAAGATTGGTCAAATTGAATTTTTTTTCAAAAAATCTTTTTTATATCAAAATTATAAAAATGGAAAATATTCTTTGCATACACCTTATTGAGTTATAAAATATAAAATATGAAATATGCTCTGTGTGTCTATTTATTATTTCGTCTATGAGTGTGTGTTTCTGTGCGTCTATTTATTATTTTATATCATCATCATCATCATTTACAGCCACTCGCCATCCACTGCTGGATGAAGGCCTCTCCAACACGCTTCCACCCGTCTCTGTTTTGCGCAACACTCATCCATCTCACCCCGCACATTTTCCTAATTTCGTTCACCCATCTTCCTTGCGGTCTTCCTTTTACCCTTTTGCATTCTCTCGGGTACCATTCAAGCAATTCTTTTGTCCACCTTTCGTCCATCCTCCTAGCTACGTGACCCGCCCATTGCCATTTCAATCTCTTCACTCTATCCACTATGTCCACTACTCTTGTCATACTTCTCACCCACGTGTTCCGCTTTCTGTCTTTTCTCGTTATGCCAAGCATACAGCGCTCCATACTTCTTTGAGTGCATTGGATTTTATGTAGCATCTTGGTGTTCAGTGTCCAAGTTTCACATCCATACGTCATTACTGGCAAAACGCATTGATCAAAGATCTTTTTCTTCAGGCAGAGTGGCATTTTTGATTTAAAAACAACATTCATCCGTCCAAATGCACTCCATCCTAATTTCATACGTCTCTTTATCTCTTCATCTTTATTACCAGACATGTCAATTATTTGACCTAAATATAAATAATTATTTACTACTTCTACTGGTTTATCATCTAATGGGATGCTATCAGGCATGCAATACCTATTGAACATTAGTTTGGTCTTATCTACGTTAATTTTTAATCCTACTTTTCTACTTTTCCTGTCCAGCTGTGTTAGTCTGTTAAGTAGGTCAGCTGAATCACGAGCTATTAAAACTATATCGTCTGCGAACCGAAGGTGACTCAAGAAGCGACCGTTGATGCTTACTCCGGCTTTGTCCCATTCCAAGTTCCTGAAAACTCCCTCAAGCACCGCATTGAATAACTTGGGCGAGATTGTATCTCCTTGTCTTACTCCTTTTCTTATGCTAAATCTATCTGTACCTGAAAAAATTTTAACCGAAGCTATGGCATTCTTATATATTGCAGCTAACAGCCCCACATAGGGTTCCGGTACTCCCTGTGTTTGTAGAGCGTTAAGTACTGCATTGTGGCTCACTGTATCGAAGGCTTTCTCATAATCGACGAAACCTAGGCACAATGGCCGTTGATATTCGTTGGCGCGTTCGATTAGTTCGCCAACTACTTGGAGGTGGTCCATTGTACTGAAATTTGCCCTAAATCCTGCCTGTTCTATAGGTTGGTTCTCGTCGAGGATATTCTTCAGCCTTTCTGTAATAACCTTCGTGAAGAGCTTGTAGACCGCTGAAAGTAAACTAATGGGTCGGTAGTTCTTGATATCGCTTTTATCACCTTTTTTGTGTATTAAGATGATATTTGCGTTATTCCATCCTTCTGGTATAGCTTGGTTCTGGATGCAATTGCTGAAAAGCCTAGCTAAGATATTATTTAGGGGGGAGCCGCCACATTTTAGTAAGTCAATGGGAATATTATCTTCCCCTGGGGTTTTACCGTTCTTTGCAGTTTTTAGCGCGGCCTCTATTTCGCTAGGCAATACTGCAGGAACCCTTTGGCTGTTTGTCGATTCCAGAGCGGGGAATTGGCCGTTGTCGTTCTCGTATAGTTTTGCATAGAACGTGTAAACTCTGTCTATGATTTCTTCTCTATTCCT